>NC_048219.1:1191883-1193929 GCF_002007445.2 Ailuropoda melanoleuca | reverse complement strand
AGGGCTGGTATGGCTGCATCACAGGCAGGGGCGAGGGGGCCTGGGGAGGAGGGTGGGGAGAACCAGGGGAGAGGCACAGTCTCCATTTGCGTGTGTCAGCCTCAGCTCTGGAAATAAAAAGCCTTTTAATTTCATCGTCTGCTCTTCTGGTTTTTCCTCTGTGAGGCGGTCTGTGCCAGGAGGCCCTTGGCCACAGGATGCGTGTTTAACAAATCCAATAAAGGCTTTAGTTGGCCGGCTGCTTGCTCCCGGGAGCTCCCGGGGCTGTGGAGACATTACCTCATTCACCTTCTCACCTGGGCGCAGCGTGGGGCGAGGCGGGCACCCGGAGTGGGGTGGTGAGTGGCCGTGAGAGGCGGAGGCCAGGGAGGTCTGCGCTGCCCACCAGGGGTGACAGATGGTGCCCGGGGCAGTGTCCTGCGACCTGAGCGCTGGTCTCAGCTTGGCCACCAATTCTCCGTTGGACCTCAGGCAATGTCTGGGCATGCTGGGTCCTAGTTTTTCTTCTGTGAAGTGGCAGGATTAGACGAGGTCAATGGGTTCGATATTTTTTAAGCAGTGAAACCCACTTTCCCCAAGTGGAATGGGCTATGGAGGTCTCATCTGGATGACTCTGGCTCTTGGTCACTCTTGCCCTGAACTTTTTGTCTTCTTTAAGATGGCAGGCTTGTTTCTGCCTCAGGACCTTTATAACGGCTTTTCTTCTTGCATGAATATCCTGCTCCTAGAATGATCTGTATTTAGGTGGCCCGTGTCAATTCAGGAGTCGGCTCGGATGCTGCGTCCTCAGAGAGCCTTCTCTGACTGGCCTGGCTGATGACATTTTGCCATGGACCACCCCTTATCACCTCCCTCCTCCCATAGTCTTTGAGGCTCCTCCCTGGCCCCCCTTCAGGTGCCGCAGAACCCAGTTTGAAAACCACTACGGCTCCTTGCAGCTCCGACAGCCCACAGCCAGCCTGCCCGAACCCTGCGGTGCAGGCAAGCGGTGCTGCGGTTTCAGAAAAAGGTGAGGAGTGGCTCCCATCGTCTCCAAGCAGGTGGCCCTTAAACCGGCTTGGGGGTTTAGAGAGGTGCAGAGAGCCTTCAAGGAGGAAGAAGAGAAGAGAAGCAGAGGCCTGGGAGCCGGCGCTGGGCCCTCCCTACCAACAGTGAGCCAGCCGGCGTGGCAGAGGCCGGGACAGTCAGTGGGAGAGGCTGGACGCGGCCAGGTGTCAGTGGCCCTCGAATGCTCAGGTGAGGTAGCCATGCCGATGTGATGTGTGCGAGTGGCGCCACGGCTCTGAGCAGGACAGGAGGATTGTCAGGGTCTCATGAGTGAGGTGAATAGCATGGTGGGAAAGGAAGAGGGAACAGACCGAAGTAGTCTGGAGTTTCCAGCAGCTTGTGGGGACGATGCTCTTGTTTCGGCATTGCTCTGGGTGACTGTGTCCGCGGGGGGGGTGGGGCTGGTGGGCTGGCTTGTGAACTCCTCTCACCCCCCCAAACCCCTCTCACCCCCCCTTGCCCCAGGCCAGGAGGGAAAGGCTTCATAACTCAGCTGCCCCCCACCTAGGCTGCCCGGGCAGAGAAGAGCGTTGGGGCCGCCCTCCGGCTTGGCCCCTCCTGGAAGGCCCAGGATTAATGTGCTGCCGGTCACCCAGGGGCCTTGGGAGAGAGTGGGGGGGTGACTCAGCGTCGATTCATCCCCACTGCAGAGAACAGGGTACACGGTGGAAAGTGCTGGGAGCCCCGGGCGGGGGAGCTGCCTTTGACCTTGACAGCTGGCTGGCATGTGCCCACACGTCTGGGGTGGTATGCACTTCCTGGGTACGAGGACAAGGTCAATCTCCTCAACCCCTAGGCTCATCCCCGGACCCTCTTCTTTCTTCAGCACGAGCCCTGAGTGCTGCACAGTCCTGGGGTTCAGACAGAAAACCAGCTGCTGGGAAGAACCATCACAAGAGGGAGATGAGACGTTAAGCGTGTGTCTATCTAGGGGTGGGTTTTAGAGTTTGGTGGAGGTGCCTGCGGAGCGTGTCCTGACTGCCAGAAACGAGGGGTAGT
>NC_048219.1:1180058-1182540 GCF_002007445.2 Ailuropoda melanoleuca | reverse complement strand
ATGAGTGAGGTGAATAGCATGGTGGGAAAGGAAGAGGGAACAGACCGAAGTAGTCTGGAGTTTCCAGCAGCTTGTGGGGACGATGCTCTTGTTTCGGCATTGCTCTGGGTGACTGTGTCCGCGGGGGGGGTGGGGCTGGTGGGCTGGCTTGTGAACTCCTCTCACCCCCCCAAACCCCTCTCACCCCCCCTTGCCCCAGGCCAGGAGGGAAAGGCTTCATAACTCAGCTGCCCCCCACCTAGGCTGCCCGGGCAGAGAAGAGCGTTGGGGCCGCCCTCCGGCTTGGCCCCTCCTGGAAGGCCCAGGATTAATGTGCTGCCGGTCACCCAGGGGCCTTGGGAGAGAGTGGGGGGGTGACTCAGCGTCGATTCATCCCCACTGCAGAGAACAGGGTACACGGTGGAAAGTGCTGGGAGCCCCGGGCGGGGGAGCTGCCTTTGACCTTGACAGCTGGCTGGCATGTGCCCACACGTCTGGGGTGGTATGCACTTCCTGGGTACGAGGACAAGGTCAATCTCCTCAACCCCTAGGCTCATCCCCGGACCCTCTTCTTTCTTCAGCACGAGCCCTGAGTGCTGCACAGTCCTGGGGTTCAGACAGAAAACCAGCTGCTGGGAAGAACCATCACAAGAGGGAGATGAGACGTTAAGCGTGTGTCTATCTAGGGGTGGGTTTTAGAGTTTGGTGGAGGTGCCTGCGGAGCGTGTCCTGACTGCCAGAAACGAGGGGTAGTCTTTGGCTAGCTAGAGTGTGTTCTGGACCATGGGGAAAGTATGCTGGAATTCGAGGACAGATTTTGGAATTCTAGGCTTGTTCTGGAACTCTGGGCTCCAGTTCAGAATCTCGGGGATGTTTGAGAAGCCTAGGGTGTATTCTGGAATTCCAAGGCAGATTTCTGAATCCTGGGGGCCCACTGGGGTCCTGGGCTTGTTCCTCATCACTCACCTTCTAGACCCATCTTATCTGCTGTGATCTGCAGGGACACATGGTTACAGGGAGGCAGTTGCTATGGCAACAGCAACCATGGGTGTATCAACTCCCAGAATTTACTCTGAGCCTGTGACATTTTAGCTGGTGGAGAAGCGCAGTTAGCTCCCAAGAGTCCGATGAGCAGGGATTCCTGCCAGCTCTGCCTGTGTGCCTCCCTTCCCCCCAACCTCAGATAACCTCCCGCTAGGCCCTTGGATCTGGCTGCCCGACACTCCCTTGGGCAAATGAATATTCAAAGGCAGCCAAAAAGTGTATTCAAATCTTATAAACTTCCGCCTGCCTTGATCCATTTAAATGCATCAGTATCTTCTGTTTTGCCCCATTTATCTGCCAGGAAAATGAAGGGTGATTCCAGGAGCCTAAAATAAGTGTTTTTTCCCAAGTTGCTCTAACCTCCCAAGTGGGCTGAGAGAGGGCTGGGGCTGGGCTCTTCACTCTGTAGATTGGGTCCCTCAGACAAGTCTCACAGGGCCCTGAAATCCTAGACCGCATCTGCTGAGACTGGGCTCTAGGGAGGGGAAGTGATAACGGAGAGCCTGCCTCTCGTCCCTGGGGGCTGTGTTCTTCACCTGTAGGGCTCAGCCCCTGCTGCGAGCCCCCCCGCCCCCCGCCCCCGGCGTACATGAGTAGGCTTTCTTGCCGGAGCCCCTGCTGCTGTCTCCAAAATCAGACTGTCATGTGTGGAAAACCCTTGAGAATCACTTGGGCTCTACAGGTAGGGAAACTGAGGCCCAGAGACATTCCTTCAAATGGTTGTTGGCAGAAGAGGGACCTGAACTTCAGGCTACCGGTTCCCAGCCCAGAGCTCTTGCTGTCATACTCACCCCTACCTCATATAATTCAGCCGTCTGTCCATCTGTCCGTCCGTCTGTCCATCCATCATCCATCCTGCATCCCTCCACCATTTATCCATACATGCATCCAGCCATTCAGGCCACCCCTGTGGGCTGAACATGAAAAGTTCATGGTTGGGTCACTTAGTCCCCACCCCCTTGCCACCTCTTGCCATTCATCTCCCCTTTGGCCAAGCAGCTGTTCTCCTATCCAGACCAACACATGCCCATCCCTGCCTCTACCCTCCCAGTGCCAACACCCCAAACTCCTAGTTTCTGCCGTTTTGCTCACGATATCCCCCTTTCTGGAATGTCCCCATAACTCACAGTGTATCCAAACCCTACTCATCATCCACGAAAAAGCCCCCCATCCTCCACAAAGCATTTCCTCGCCACCAAGGCCATCCGAGCCCTCCTTTCTCCTATGACCTTTGGAGTAGGAACTGCAGAGATGAGCCTCCATTTTCTGCTTTTTGGTTTTGTCCCACAGTACCCCCTTGGGACCAGGCCCCGTGCTATTTGATTACTAATAACGCCGTCGATATATTACATTATTTCATTTGGGCAGTGCCGTGATGTGAAGAAAATGCCATGGGATGTGGAGTCAGACAAGGGGTCATGTCTTAGCTTTACAGGTGAAATACTGTGTGGCCTTGAGC
>NC_048219.1:1148177-1177929 GCF_002007445.2 Ailuropoda melanoleuca | reverse complement strand
TGTCCAGTAGTAGTTCTCTCCTGTGTTGTGATGACTTGTTAGAGGCCTGACTTCCCTCCAAGAAGGTGTCAGGGTCGGGTCTGTTCAACCCTGTACCCCTTTTGTGTCCAGCGCACTGCGTACCACGTCAGGATAATGAGTACAGTCCTTTTAATGAGCATTCACACCAATCCTGAAGTAGGCTTTACTACTCTGCCCACTTTGGGATGAGGAAGCAGGTTCAGAGAGGGTAGCAGGGGCCCAGCCTGGTCACACATGTCCCCGCTAGAGGCGGCAAGGCTGAGATCCGACTCCCCCAAGGCCTGCCTCCTGAACTGTTTCGTCTCCCCTTTGCCACGTCGAGCGAGACTTTGATGAGCCACTGGTAGTGATGGTGTTGTGGCGGTGGGAGGACGGGTTGCCAGGGAAGGGTTGGAGTGGCCAGCTTCTGCCAGCTGCAGTGTCTGTCAGGGACAGGACAGGAGAGGGTGATCTGGGGCCAACCCGTGGGATGATTGGGGTCAGACGCAGACGTCCTGGTGGGGACTCGAGCTGCCTGGGTTGTTTGCAGCCTCCTCTTGGGATGGTATAGACTCCGGTCTCCAAGGCAAGGCTTCTCCAGCCTCTGCTGGAGCCTTTCCCACAGTGTGGCAGCACCCTTTGCAGGGATGAATAACCCAGACTGTTAGGGAGCCTCTCCTCCCCCCGCTTCCCTTCCTTGCTTGGCTCTTGTTTCTACAGGAGGTCCTGTGGAATTAAGTGGAGTTGGCCTGATGCCCCTTCAACATATTTGTTGAACAGATAATATAAAGATGTCAGTCTCGTCCTTGGGGAGTTTAATACGAGCTCAGATTTCCGCACCCTCCCTAGTTTTCCCTGTGTTAGCATCTTACACGACCGTGGTGTATTTTGTCAAAGCAAAGGGGCCAACATGGGTACATGACGATTCACCCAACCCCAGACTTCCATAAGGTTTCACCCGTTTTCCCACTGGTGTCCTTTTCCTGCTCTAGGATTGCATGTCACGTGTGGCTGTCCCGTCTCCTTCGTGTCCTCTGGTCTGTGACACTCTGTCAGCCTTACGTTGCTTTCTGTGACCTTGAAAGGGTTGAGGAGTAATGGCCAGGTCCCTTGTAAATTGCCCCTTCATTTGGGTCTGATGTTCTTCTCACGATGAGCTTGTGGGGTTTCAGGAAGCGTGCCGCAGAGGCCAAGTGGCCTTCTCGTCTCATCACATTGGGGGTGCACTGATGACGTGAACCTTGGCCATCAGGTGAAGGTGGCATTTGCCAGAGCTCCCTGCTGTGAGGGGAAAGGGCTGACATTTAAGTGCCTGAAGTGTACTGAACACAATCACGGGTGTTAGCTCATTTCATCCTCATGCCACCCCAGGAGGGACACTCGCTTACCCTGTCCATCTTAAGATGAAAAAACGGAGACTCAGAATTAAAGTCACCTATGCCAGGTGAATCTGGATCCCAGCAACCTGGCTAGAGAGCCCATGTTTTAGCCACTCATCAGCGCATCTCACCCAGTCTAAGCACCTCCACTGGCTGCCTGGCTACAGGAATTCCTGCAGTGGCCTCTTCTTGTTTCCCCTCTGAACTCATCTCCTACCCCATATCCCTTGGCCACTCCGCTCCAGCCACACTGGCTTTGCTGCTTCAGGAATATGCCATGCACACTCCTACCCCAGGGCCTTTGCACAGGCTTCTTCTGTTCAGAATGCTCTGTGTTACCCTGGTGGTTTGGCTGGCCTTTACTGAAATGTTGTCTTATCACTGAGGCCTTCCCCAGTCATATTTATTTTTTAAATTCTTATTTATTTGGTGCCCCAAAGCTGGTTTTATTAAAATATGGGGACAGGACCTGTGGGCAGAAACAGCTGCCTTCCCCAGTCATATTTAAATGCAACCCCCACCTCCCAGCACTCCGTAGCCTCCACTTTAGTTTTTCTATAGTATCTACTAGCATCTGATATTCTTTTTTCTCTTACTTATCGATTGGTTGATTATCTGTCTCCCTCAACTAGAATGTAAGCCACACAAGAAGAGGTTTCCGTCTGTCTTGTTCTTAGCTATGTCTGCAGTGCCTGGAACGGTGCCTGGCACAGAGGTGGTGCTCTGTAAACATCTGAGCATGAGTGCCCCAGGCTTGCTGGTATGCAGGACTCCTCCATCATCATATCCTTGATGAGAAGGTCCAAAGAAAGAATCGTGTGGCACGTGATCAGAGACTTCCTGCAGGCTGACATTGATTCATGCACCAGCACCCCTTGAACTGGGTCATTTGACTGACTATGGATCTATTTAACCATCCAGTCCCTCTGCTCTGACATGTAAGCTCCGAGAAGAAGGGAGGTCGATCTGATTTGTTTGCTCTTGTGAACAAAATATATTTAATGCATTGCCTTGTACACACTAAGTGCTCAATAGATGTTTGTTAAAAAAAAAAAAAAGACATTGAAAAGAGCCAGCAGTGACTTGGTCTCCTCTAAAGTGATCTATAAAGTACCTTTTCTTATGGTACAATTCCCATAGACCTTTTCTCAAGGGCAACACAGATAGGAGTGGGTAACCTTGGCCTTGGGAACATGCATTTAACAAAATTTGACACATAAACACACACATACTTGGATGATGGTGGTGGGGAAATAGCATCTGTTTACATACAAGTACCTTAGTGGCCTGATGGGTCTGAAAGGAAACCAGGTGATATTCTCCAGGGGAAGCAGTGAAAATATTGTGCAGTGGGATGTATTTGTACACAAGTAATTTGCTGTGATCAGAGGCTCTGGGGAAGCTGGAGTGAGGCTGTAAGTGGGGACTACAAACACAGAGAGGTGTTCTCTCCTTCTCGGTGGAAAACTAGAGCTCCAGGCACCTTTAAGAAGTGAGATTTGTTTGGTGCCTACTGTATGCCAGGAAGTTTCCCCGGAAGCTCTCATTTCCTCCTCGCGGTGGCCATCCCTTCTCTTTTGCAGCCAAGGACACGCAGTCACCTGGCGGCCAGGTAACGTGCCCGAGGCTGCAGGGCTGGTCAGGGCAAGAGCGGGGACAGGACCCCAGCCTGTCTGGCTTCTCCTGCCCGCACACCGTCTCCCCTCCATCCCTGGCCTTTGCCTGAGCTGCCCTCCCCGCCTTTGGGGCCTGCTGTCCTGTGAGGTGGAGATAATCCAGCCCCGAGACAGTGGCATGGGCTCGGTGACCTCTCAGACACCTCTCCCGTGTCCTTCCTCCGCCAGAGTCCCTTCCAGGTCCTTGACTCCCGGGCCAGGTGTGACAGGAGGGCTGCCTGGGGGGTGGGGATGGGGGGCCCAGGGCTGGTATGGCTGCATCACAGGCAGGGGCGAGGGGGCCTGGGGAGGAGGGTGGGGAGAACCAGGGGAGAGGCACAGTCTCCATTTGCGTGTGTCAGCCTCAGCTCTGGAAATAAAAAGCCTTTTAATTTCATCGTCTGCTCTTCTGGTTTTTCCTCTGTGAGGCGGTCTGTGCCAGGAGGCCCTTGGCCACAGGATGCGTGTTTAACAAATCCAATAAAGGCTTTAGTTGGCCGGCTGCTTGCTCCCGGGAGCTCCCGGGGCTGTGGAGACATTACCTCATTCACCTTCTCACCTGGGCGCAGCGTGGGGCGAGGCGGGCACCCGGAGTGGGGTGGTGAGTGGCCGTGAGAGGCGGAGGCCAGGGAGGTCTGCGCTGCCCACCAGGGGTGACAGATGGTGCCCGGGGCAGTGTCCTGCGACCTGAGCGCTGGTCTCAGCTTGGCCACCAATTCTCCGTTGGACCTCAGGCAATGTCTGGGCATGCTGGGTCCTAGTTTTTCTTCTGTGAAGTGGCAGGATTAGACGAGGTCAATGGGTTCGATATTTTTTAAGCAGTGAAACCCACTTTCCCCAAGTGGAATGGGCTATGGAGGTCTCATCTGGATGACTCTGGCTCTTGGTCACTCTTGCCCTGAACTTTTTGTCTTCTTTAAGATGGCAGGCTTGTTTCTGCCTCAGGACCTTTATAACGGCTTTTCTTCTTGCATGAATATCCTGCTCCTAGAATGATCTGTATTTAGGTGGCCCGTGTCAATTCAGGAGTCGGCTCGGATGCTGCGTCCTCAGAGAGCCTTCTCTGACTGGCCTGGCTGATGACATTTTGCCATGGACCACCCCTTATCACCTCCCTCCTCCCATAGTCTTTGAGGCTCCTCCCTGGCCCCCCTTCAGGTGCCGCAGAACCCAGTTTGAAAACCACTACGGCTCCTTGCAGCTCCGACAGCCCACAGCCAGCCTGCCCGAACCCTGCGGTGCAGGCAAGCGGTGCTGCGGTTTCAGAAAAAGGTGAGGAGTGGCTCCCATCGTCTCCAAGCAGGTGGCCCTTAAACCGGCTTGGGGGTTTAGAGAGGTGCAGAGAGCCTTCAAGGAGGAAGAAGAGAAGAGAAGCAGAGGCCTGGGAGCCGGCGCTGGGCCCTCCCTACCAACAGTGAGCCAGCCGGCGTGGCAGAGGCCGGGACAGTCAGTGGGAGAGGCTGGACGCGGCCAGGTGTCAGTGGCCCTCGAATGCTCAGGTGAGGTAGCCATGCCGATGTGATGTGTGCGAGTGGCGCCACGGCTCTGAGCAGGACAGGAGGATTGTCAGGGTCTCATGAGTGAGGTGAATAGCATGGTGGGAAAGGAAGAGGGAACAGACCGAAGTAGTCTGGAGTTTCCAGCAGCTTGTGGGGACGATGCTCTTGTTTCGGCATTGCTCTGGGTGACTGTGTCCGCGGGGGGGGTGGGGCTGGTGGGCTGGCTTGTGAACTCCTCTCACCCCCCCAAACCCCTCTCACCCCCCCTTGCCCCAGGCCAGGAGGGAAAGGCTTCATAACTCAGCTGCCCCCCACCTAGGCTGCCCGGGCAGAGAAGAGCGTTGGGGCCGCCCTCCGGCTTGGCCCCTCCTGGAAGGCCCAGGATTAATGTGCTGCCGGTCACCCAGGGGCCTTGGGAGAGAGTGGGGGGGTGACTCAGCGTCGATTCATCCCCACTGCAGAGAACAGGGTACACGGTGGAAAGTGCTGGGAGCCCCGGGCGGGGGAGCTGCCTTTGACCTTGACAGCTGGCTGGCATGTGCCCACACGTCTGGGGTGGTATGCACTTCCTGGGTACGAGGACAAGGTCAATCTCCTCAACCCCTAGGCTCATCCCCGGACCCTCTTCTTTCTTCAGCACGAGCCCTGAGTGCTGCACAGTCCTGGGGTTCAGACAGAAAACCAGCTGCTGGGAAGAACCATCACAAGAGGGAGATGAGACGTTAAGCGTGTGTCTATCTAGGGGTGGGTTTTAGAGTTTGGTGGAGGTGCCTGCGGAGCGTGTCCTGACTGCCAGAAACGAGGGGTAGTGTTTGGCTAGCTAGAGTGTGTTCTGGACCATGGGGAAAGTATGCTGGAATTCGAGGACAGATTTTGGAATTCTAGGCTTGTTCTGGAACTCTGGGCTCCAGTTCAGAATCTCGGGGATGTTTGAGAAGCCTAGGGTGTATTCTGGAATTCCAAGGCAGATTTCTGAATCCTGGGGACCCACTGGGGTCCTGGGCTTGTTCCTCATCACTCACCTTCTAGACCCATCTTATCTGCTGTGATCTGCAGGGACACATGGTTACAGGGAGGCAGTTGCTATGGCAACAGCAACCATGGGTGTATCAACTCCCAGAATTTACTCTGAGCCTGTGACATTTTAGCTGGTGGAGAAGCGCAGTTAGCTCCCAAGAGTCCGATGAGCAGGGATTCCTGCCAGCTCTGCCTGTGTGCCTCCCTTCCCCCCAACCTCAGATAACCTCCCGCTAGGCCCTTGGATCTGGCTGCCCGACACTCCCTTGGGCAAATGAATATTCAAAGGCAGCCAAAAAGTGTATTCAAATCTTATAAACTTCCGCCTGCCTTGATCCATTTAAATGCATCAGTATCTTCTGTTTTGCCCCATTTATCTGCCAGGAAAATGAAGGGTGATTCCAGGAGCCTAAAATAAGTGTTTTTTCCCAAGTTGCTCTAACCTCCCAAGTGGGCTGAGAGAGGGCTGGGGCTGGGCTCTTCACTCTGTAGATTGGGTCCCTCAGACAAGTCTCACAGGGCCCTGAAATCCTAGACCGCATCTGCTGAGACTGGGCTCTAGGGAGGGGAAGTGATAACGGAGAGCCTGCCTCTCGTCCCTGGGGGCTGTGTTCTTCACCTGTAGGGCTCAGCCCCTGCTGCGAGCCCCCCCGCCCCCCGCCCCCGGCGTACATGAGTAGGCTTTCTTGCCGGAGCCCCTGCTGCTGTCTCCAAAATCAGACTGTCATGTGTGGAAAACCCTTGAGAATCACTTGGGCTCTACAGGTAGGGAAACTGAGGCCCAGAGACATTCCTTCAAATGGTTGTTGGCAGAAGAGGGACCTGAACTTCAGGCTACCGGTTCCCAGCCCAGAGCTCTTGCTGTCATACTCACCCCTACCTCATATAATTCAGCCGTCTGTCCATCTGTCCGTCCGTCTGTCCATCCATCATCCATCCTGCATCCCTCCACCATTTATCCATACATGCATCCAGCCATTCAGGCCACCCCTGTGGGCTGAACATGAAAAGTTCATGGTTGGGTCACTTAGTCCCCACCCCCTTGCCACCTCTTGCCATTCATCTCCCCTTTGGCCAAGCAGCTGTTCTCCTATCCAGACCAACACATGCCCATCCCTGCCTCTACCCTCCCAGTGCCAACACCCCAAACTCCTAGTTTCTGCCGTTTTGCTCACGATATCCCCCTTTCTGGAATGTCCCCATAACTCACAGTGTATCCAAACCCTACTCATCATCCACGAAAGAGCCCCCCATCCTCCACAAAGCATTTCCTCGCCACCAAGGCCATCCGAGCCCTCCTTTCTCCTATGACCTTTGGAGTAGGAACTGCAGAGATGAGCCTCCATTTTCTGCTTTTTGGTTTTGTCCCACAGTACCCCCTTGGGACCAGGCCCCGTGCTATTTGATTACTAATAACGCCGTCGATATATTACATTATTTCATTTGGGCAGTGCCGTGATGTGAAGAAAATGCCATGGGATGTGGAGTCAGACAAGGGGTCATGTCTTAGCTTTACAGGTGAAATACTGTGTGGCCTTGAGCAAGTTGCTGAACCTCTCTGAACCACGAAGTTGCAATGCAGTTTTACAAGCTGATGCCTTTGAATACTCGAAAATGCTGAATAAACAGAAGTCTTCCTCATTTCAGGATCTATTTCCCTCTGTGCTACTTGGGCTTGTAGGCTTCACTCATTATCGGGAGCTTGAGGCACAGACGCCTCCCGCTCCCCTATTCCTCACACCCTAGGAGGTGGGGAGGCTTCACTTCAGGGCAATTTCCCAAGAGGGATCTTGCTAAGCAAGCTTTTCTTTTAACTCTCTTCTCTCCAAGTAAGATCCAAGGCAGAGGTAGGGATGGGTGGAATCTTTCCTTCTGGGAGACGGGTTTTCTAACTGGTTGAGGGTGGCTGGGGACCGGGCCACATCTTTGAGTATTTCCCAAGAGGATGTGGCTTCCTCGGGGACAGTGTCCTGTCTGGGAAAACAAAAGCACTGGGTGGCTTGGTTCCCCCTCTGTGGGCTCCCCACTTTCATCTTCACCAGGCTTCTCTTCCCTGATGGTGGCTTTAACACTCCGGGGGGACCTGTGGGAGGAGGCTTATGCCCTGGGCACCTGTTATTCTTTTTTTTTTTTTTCCCCGCTGATCGATCTGTGATTTCCATAGCTGAGATGTGTTCGCATCACAGTGGTTCCAGGAGAAAAACTCAAACCCCATCTACGTAATACGTATCAGCCTCTACCCTGCATCTGCATGTGCCCACCATCTATGCAGGCGCAGGGGCGCACACATGAAGGCACGTATTCACACGGGGATGGGCGCACTGGGGCCTCGCGTGCGCGTTCATCTCCCTGCGGGTGCGCAGCATGTGTCCACATCCCGAGCCTTTGTGCTCAGCTGCCTTTCCCACGCCTAGCAGGTGTCCATTCAGGTCTACTGAAGCGGGTAGATTTACACATGTGCTGGCACTCGGTCCTGGGCGTGCATTCACGGTGTGCACAGGCTTGCACGCCCCCGTGCACTGGTCTGTGTAAAAATGCAGACCCATGTGTGTTCACGTGCCAGAGAGATAATCACAACAGCTGATGGTGAACACACTAGGCGCCAGGCACTGTGAACTGGGGGTGTTAACTCATTGTGTCCTTCCGACACACGCATATGTAGGTCTGTATTATTATCCCCATTTCACAGATGTGGAAACTGAGGCTCAGGGAGGTTCCATCCCCTTACCCAAGTCCCCATAGCTAGGACGTAGGAGGGCTGGGGTGTGGCCCCAGGCCGTCAGCTCCACAGTGTGTGCTCGGAACCACTGTGCTGACGTGGTAATACAAGGCCATTTATGTAGGCGCTGCGAGAATTCAGCCAGTCCCTTGCCTGGGCCTTTCTTTCCCCTGGAGTGTGAATGCAGGGAGCTTTTGCCCACAGGTGTGAAGATGGGCACACGGTGAGTTGTGCACGCCTGCCCCAAGCTGCCCCCTTGGGAGCCTCCAGGAGCACCGCAGCATCTTCCGGGGGCCAGTGCCCTGCGGCTCCTGAGCCCGGCTCTCTGGAGCGGACCACCTTCTGCTGTGTTTTCTTTTCTCATGTCTCACGGATCCCAAGTCCCAGCTGAGCCCCACCGGGCGGTGAGAGGAGAACCAAGCCGCTCCCACAGTCCTGGCTCTTTCCCCTCAGTTGCGCAGTTTTTAGCGCTCCTGCCCCACCGTGCTCCCATCCCTACCCTCCTCTCCTGTTACTGAGATCACTCTTGAGGACAGACGCCGGCCCTGTCCTGGACCAGTCTGATGGAGTTAGGGGCCCCTCCCCTGAGCACCTGCAGTGTGGCTTGGGATCTGCAAGAGTTCATGGAAAGATTATTTGACTTCATACAAGGGAAGGGCCAGAACTGCACCCAGCATTCCGCTACGCCATCCCTGGTGCTATGGCATTTGTCAGCCTCCCCAGGCAGGTAGCGCGCTCTCTAAAGGCAGGGACCAAGACCTTTTTCTTCTTCTGTCCTGGGGCCTGGCTTGGTCCCTGGTGCCTCGTTGCTGCTGCTTGGCATTGACTGGATGTGTGAGAGGGAGTCCAGTCCTTTTTCAGTGGGACCAGGGGTCCCCTTGAGTGGGATAGAACCATCTCTCTGTCTTAGGGGGTGGGGTGAGGCCGCTCTATGCCAGGGATGTAAAGTAGGACAGGCCTCCCCAGGGGGGTTGCCGTGGCAACAGGGAAAGTTCTGCTCAGAGGCAGACACGCACAGGGTTGGCTGGGAGGCATGGCGGTGTTGCTTGCCTAGAGTAAGGAGACAGGCTATTGAAATGGCTTTTGGGCCTCAGTGACTCATCTGTAAAATGGGGGCTAAGCTTCCAGCTCACGATTAGGGTCAGAGGTAAGGGGTCGTGGATGCCAGAGGCTGTTGGGAGCTGCAGAGGGCTGCCCAGTCTTGGCTGCTTTACGACTATCTTCCCCAGCAGCACGGAAGTGTCACAGGGGAAGGACAGTGTTTTACTGGCTGCGGCACTCCCGGCACCCAGAACAGTGCCTGGCACATAGTAGTTGTTTATCAGTATTTGCTAACTGAAGAATTAGTCACATAAGAAGGTGGGAACATCTCACGGTCCTGGCCCAACCCCAGAACATCTAGAATTCTACCAGGCCTTGATTCTGAGCTGTTAGAGACCCTACGTTAGAGACCCCTCGACACCACCTCTGACCTACCGCAGACCCCCACGGGCCCCTGAGGACCTCCTCGCCCCCAGGTGTGAACTCTAAGGACCGGCAGGGGACTATGGTCCACCTGGCCTCCGGAGAATTGTCCTAGCCTGGGATTGTCAGACTTGGCTGAGGACAGAAGCTTGGGGTGAGGGTGTGGGTGTGGGAGGTGATCATGGTAGATATAAAGAATACAAGTTCCCAGGCCCCTTCCCAGTCCTACTCAATCAGACTCTCTGGGGTATGGCCTGGTGTTTGGGGGTGTAACATGTTCCCAGGGGATTCTGGTAAATGGCTAGGTTTGGGGACTTCTGCTCAGGACACAGCCTCCTGCCATTGGAGGGGCTTTAAGGGGTACCCGCAGCCCACCAGGGTCTGGTGCTTCTCATACCCTTGGGGAGCCCGCGGTCCACAGAGGGGCATGACTAGGCCCGGTCCCAGCTCCAGCGCACCTTGTGGCCTGGGCCGTCTGTGTGGGCTCTCTCCTTGCACTTCTTGTCACCACTCCTGGCGTCCACCCGGCCCGGCTGACCAAGTGCTGACTGCACGGCTCCCACCTGTGCCTCCGGGGAAGGAGTGAGCTCTGAATTTGCAGCCTGACCCTCCTTTTGGGCTTCTTGGGCAAGTGCTGTAACCTTTCTGACCTGCAAAAGGGCCTAACGTGACCTATGTCATTGACAGCTGGGCTGGCGAGGCAGTGAAGAGTTCGAACTTTGCAGCCCGGGCGCACAGATTTGAATCCCGGCTCCACAGGGGTTGACGCATGTGACTTCACCTCTCTGGGCCTTAGCACCCTCCTCTGTGAAAGGAGGGAGATGAATCCCAGCTTCCTGGAGGTCATGGTGAGGATTCGGTGTGAGGGTGCCCCGTGAAGCACGAGGCAGGGGCTCAGCTACAAGGAATGCTCTTTGAGAAAGGCAGGAAGGTGGTGTGACTCACATGTCCGGCCCGGTCCACCCCAGCTCTAGAGAGAGGCCAGAGAACAGGCCCAGAGTTTTGCCTCAGTATCCGAAGGGCAGCCCAGGGCGGGCGCAGCGGAGGGGAGAGGTGTTTGTTTGAACAGCCAGAGATGCTGAGAGGCCCCCAGTGTCTGTCCATTAGCCGGTTCCTGCTGAGTTGGAGGGAGGGGAGGCTGGGGAAGAGATGAGCCGCGCAGCTGGGCCATACTTTCTCTGCTGAAAAGCAGTTTCCAACTCGTTATCTTAATGTGTCCTCACAATAACCCTGGTAATGGTTAGCCCAGGGATTGGGCTTCCTGTTCCGGCGGGGCGATGAGAACCCAGAGAGGTCAGCTGGCTTGGCCAAGGCCGCGCGCAGCACAGGGAACGCAGAGGGTGACTGTGTCTGAAGGATGGACAGCCATGGGTCATCACTCCTGACTTATGTCTTGCTCACCTGCCGCCATGCTCTGGAACCACACGTCTGAGTTCGAGTCCTGGATCTGCCACTTCTTAAAGTGCCTTGTCTCCTGTAAGCCTGGGTTCTTCATCCGTCAGATGGGACAAATACCAGGACCTATCCCGCAGAGCTGTTGCGGGAGTAGCCCAGTCTATGCAGAGCATGCGCCTGGCACACGGGGGGCTCACTACCTTGCACATCGCTCTGCTGCTCCCAGATGAGATGCACCCCTCAAGTCACGTCACATCATGTCTGGGCCTCAATTTTTTTCATCTGCCACATGGGTATTTATTTCGTGCCAGGTATTCTGTGAGTTGGGATGTCATTTAATACGAGCAGTAACCAAGGAGGCCAGTTTCTTCAGTCCCATTTTTCCAGATAAGGAAACCAAGATTCAGGGAAGCGAATTGATGTGCAGTAACTTGGCCAATGACCGAGATGATCCAACTGGAACACAGACCTGAGATTCTAGAGCCCATGGGCCCTAAATGTGTCCCCCTTAGGTGTCCCTCCAGGGAATTCTTCAGGGCTGATATGCCTGCGTGGGGCTGTGGAGTCTGGGGGCTAGAGTCTGTTTGGAGGCTGGAGCAGCAGGACGCGGCCCCCACACCTCCCCTGCCAGTGACCTCCCTCTGCACCGAGCCCCGGCCTGGGGCTCACTCCTACCTGGGCCTTCCCACTCCCTGGGGCCAGGGGGAGGTTGGCAGGCCCCAGGCCATGGCGGGAAGGCCATTAGCTGGCACTGGAGCCTGAGTGCTGGTAATGACCCTATTTTCACACGGAGGCAGCTCGCAGTCTCTCCCCACGCTAGAAGCTACTCCCGGAGCTCCCATTCTGGAATGAAGCAGCAGATTATGTAACTCAGAGCAGGTTATGTAAGGGTGTAGCAGGCCCTGGTGGGATCGGGGAACAGAGCAGCACCCCCAGCCCCTGCTCCCGGCCCCCCAGTGGAAGTCTCTGGGGCAGGACCAGGCTGCCGCGCCCCACGCGGCTCCGCTGCCCCAGGACTGGGCTGGCGAGGGGAGGGCGAGGCTGTGGTGCAGAGTAGGACAGCGCCGGTCAGGGAGCCGGGGATCCTAGCTCGGGTCCCAGCTCTGTCATGAGCTGGACAAATCCTTGCCCCTCTCCAGGCCTGTTTCCTTTTCTGGAGCACTGAGGAGGAGCGGCTTGGGGAAGCTCTAGGGGCCCTCTCAGTTCCAAGGGTGCTACGTCTCTTTCACCTTGGAGGCAAGGCCCAGATTTCTAGGTTCTGACGTTCATGCGGTTGCCAGCTGCCTGAGAGGGCACCGTCTCTGGGCGCTGACTTGCCTGTGTGTCTGCAGGGAGATGGGCTCCGCTGTTAGCCCCCCAGATGCCAGGTGTGCCTGGACTTTCGGGGTTCCGGAGGTGGGCGAGAGAGTGGAGGCAGGACGTACCGCCCCTCCCCTCTCCTTTGCTCCCTGACTGAGTCCTTGCAGAGAGCAGCCACACCACAGAAGTAACGGTCACAACAAAGACCGCTGCCATGGCTCGGCCTGGCCTGGGCCCGCTTAGCTCTCACGAGAGCCCCGTGAAGTATGTACGTACCTCTATTACCCCTGTTTTACAGACGGGGCTGAGGCTCAGAGGGGGCAAGTGACCTACCCTGACTCACACCACCAGTCAGCGGCCAAGCCGGGAGTTAACTCCAGGTATGTCAGACGTTCGCACCCATGACCCCGTGAGCTGCACAGAGCAGGCCTGCTTCTCTCTGGAGACCAGAGAGCTGGGTATGGCCAGATGGCGTCAACAGCCCTGTTCTGTGGTCTAGGCTATGAGGAATGTCCGTCCCCCTCACTAGCCACCCCCGGGCCTCTCTGGACTCCCCACCCCCCTTTCTTCCTTCTGTACCACCCACGGACGTACGGCAGCATCTGGGAAGTGGGCAGCGCGGGCTGTGTGGGCAGTTGGCGCCGAGGTGCATGGGTACTTGTATTTTTAAACCCCGGCTCTGGCCAGCCTCTGAAGTCAATTGAGACAGGGCCGAGGGGTTTCCTTTGGGCACGGCTGACCCTGATTGGGAGGGCTGGGGGGCGTCACTGGCATCGGGAGGCATCGTGCTGGTAAGTGGGGGCTGTTCCCGGCCAGGGAGAGGCTAGGCGCTGGCCGGGGTCTGTGCCCCTTGGAGCCCGGGAGCCCCAGGCAGCCTGAGTGAAGACCATGGGAGCAAGGGGGCAGGTTGGAGCCTTGGAAGGATGAACCAGAGAGAGAGGAAGAGGAGGGAGGGGGTGGCTGAAGGTTGAAGGGGCTGCAGGACGTGGCTGAGAGGGTCCTTACAAAGCTGAGAGTCCAGCCTGCTCACTCTGAGATGGGGAAACTGAGGTCCCAAGAAGGAGAATGTCCAGGTCACACTGTGATTTAGAGGCAGAGTCAGAACTCGAACCCAGAGCACTTGATCCCCAAGCAAGAGGAATTTTGGACTGACTTCTCATCTTGGCTCCCAGGGAAGTCCTGCTCAATGGAGGATCTGCTCCTGGGTAGGGGGGCTTTATCTGCCCTGCAGGAAGGCGGGGGAGGGGGGCCCCTCCTGTGCCCACTGGTGCCGCCGTATTGAAGGAGTCAGGGCAGGATTTCATAATCAAGGCCAGACGACAGCGGAGGATGGGACTGGGGAGTGAAGGAGAACCCACCATAGCCCCGGGGCCCCACCAGGGCTGCCCCTACTTTCTCCCTTCTGATTCTTGGCGCATTGGCTACTTTCCTTGCCCTGACTCCTGGCACCAGGAAGGTCCCTGATCCCATTGTACAGAGCAGGAAATTGAAGGGAGGCCATTTACAAGAGAAATGTGATAAAACTGAGGCACAGAGAGACCTGGAAGACTCAGCGTCTGCCCTTGGCTACACAGCTCTCGAGCTGTGTAACTTTGTCACAGCACGTTTCTGGAATCCGGCTTCTTCATTTATCAAATGGGGACAATCAGCAGCATTTACCAAGTGCTGATTTTATGCCAGGCACTGGACTGATCACTTACTCAACCTTGCGAAGATCCAATTTTCAGATGAGGAACCAGAGGGTCAGAGTGGTTACATGGCATGTCCAAGGTCACTCAGCTGCTAAGTGGCGAAACCTGGGTCTGTCTTCAAAACTCAGGTGCTGAGCTAATATCAGATGCCCTCCCCCGTGGCGGGTGTCAGGTTGCTGAAGGAAAGACAAATAGTGGGAGGAGGGGCATTGCAGAGTGGGGCTGGGGATACATACATGCCAGTGTTTTCAGCCCTCTTCTCGCACCTCTGCCCAGATCTAGTCCAGGCCTCTCTCCAGATGCCTTCTTGCCCACCCCTGCCTAACCCCCTCTCCACACCACTGCTTTCAGAGGACACAAACCTGACCACCCTGCTCCCGCTCTGGAATCTTCGTGGCTCTCCACTGCCTCTGGGGAAAGTCCAGATTGCCTCCGTTGGCCTTCAGGGCCCTTTCCCTTTCATAAGCCAACCCCTCCTACCTCTCCAGGGTCCCTCTACTCTGGCCACATCCTTCTCTGGACAAATTTTCTTCTCCTCCCTCATGCTTTCCCTCAGGCAGCGCCCTCGGACACTCAACTTTATCCTCACACTTCTATTCCTTCCTTGAAACCAGCCCAAAGTCACTTCCGCGAAGCTTTCCGTGCCTGTCTCTGGAGGAATGAGGGTTGCGCTTGATGCTCCCATGGCCTTGAGAGCGGTTCTCATCACGTAGTTTTGTGGTTCATTGTTCATGCGGCACTCTCCTCAACTCACTTGACACCACCTGAAGGTCCCTGGGGGAAAGGAACTATGTGAGCCACTCCAGTGTCCCCAGCCCTAAGGCTGAGTGGATGAATCAAGAGTGGAGCAGGAAGCTGCAGAGAATGGCGGGTCAGAAAAAGTTCTTTCTGGGTAGAGGCCCCATCTTGGGTTCTGGAACAGCTTTGTCTGCCTCTCACTCACTGAGAATGGTTCAGGTTGAGAGCTAATGTCCCACAGCTGGACAGACCTGGAATTGTGATGTATGAATGTATGATCTTGGGTAAGTCACTAAATGTTTCTGAGTCTCTGGTTCCTCATCTGTGAAATGGGCAAACAATATGGTTAAAATGAGGATTCAGTACGATAGTGCCCGGAAAACTTCTAGAGCAGAGCCTAACCTGTAATAAGGTAGGTACTCAGTACAGGTTTCTTCTCTCTTCCTGCTGTCATCCCCCAGCATCTTCGTGCCCTCCATCCCAACATCATCATCGCCACCGCCATCATCATCATACTCACCGCCATTGTCGTCATCACCATCACCATCTTTATCCTCATTCTTCAGATCTCTCTTCCTTCCCAGACACCTGACCCTGTACTGGAGATTCCGCAAGTATGAGGTGCCAGCCCTGTGCCAGGAATTGGGCTAGGTGCCTTCCTTTCATCACGCCACTTAATCTCCCCCCTGAAATAGAAACACAAGCAAAAATCTCTTCCCTCCTGTGGAGAGTTTTCACATGCACCACGTGGGTTGCTACAATTGATCCCCGTTTTACAGGTCGATAAACTGAGGATCAGAGAAGTAATGTAACTTGCCAGGATCGTCCACAGCTACTAAGCGGAAGAGTCTGGTTCAACTTTGGTTGGCTCTTTTAGCAACACCAAACTGCTTAGGGTTCCTGATTCACTTGTTCTTAGGGTTTTCTGCATTTGCCTTTTCTGACAGCTGTCAAGGAGGGGAGGTTAATTTACATGAACAGCCCAAGTGCATGCTGGAAGCTAATTAGGGCTTAAGCAGGAATAGTCTGCAGATCCTGGAGTAAGTGGGGCCTAGGCATTTCAGGAAGGGACCTCTCCACAGCCTCATGCCAGTTTTAGAGAGATGGGAAACAGATGGGACATAGAGACTCTCATGAGCAAAACACCTGGGTTATGTACTTATTAACCAGTTCATGTTAACTCTAGGGTATAGGACAGCAGATGGAATGATGTATAGGCTATTCTCAAAAGTCCTTAAAAGGGAGAGTACCTAGTTAGGCTTTCTGGCACCACTGTTGGGTTCAAGACTGGGTAACAAATGCTTTTTGAATGAATGAATAATCTAGGAAGGGGTGACTTTCAAAAGCGCCTGTCTTTGAGTAGAGACCACAAGTGTCTCCTCAAGGTCCAAGTCAAGACTGGGCCTGTGAAAGCGGCCAGGCCTCTTGGAGGCGCTGTCACCTTATACTTTCTCTTTGCCTCTGTGTTCCCCTCTCCCCATAGGTTGTGCTTGATTTCTGTCCATGCTCAGTGTCTGAGACATAGTAGATGCCAATAATGTCTACAGAACGAGCGAGTGGACAAATAGATCCATTAGTCAACAAATACTTGTCGGGGCGCCTGGGTGGCACAGCGGTTAAGCGTCTGCCTTCGGCTCAGGGCGTGATCCCGGCGTTATGGGATCGAGCCCCACATCAGGCTCTTCGTTGTGAGCCTGCTTATTCCTCTCCCACTCCCCTTGTTTGTGTTCCCTCTCTCACTGGCTGTCTCTATCTCTGTCAAATAAATAAATAAAATCTTTAAAAAAAAAACAAAAAAACAAAAAACAAATACTTGTCGAGTGCCTCCTCTGTGTCAGGCACTGTCCTAGGAGCTGGGAACACGACAGTAGACAGGACAGATGCCCCATCATCATGGATCTCAGTTTAATGATCAGTGTATTTAAAAGACGGAAGTGAGTCATATGTCTTATAGGGCAGATGCTGCCACTGTTTTGTTTCTTGAGTCTGTGCCAGGTGGTGCTTGCAGGTGCCAATGGGTGATGGTTGACTTGGAGCCAGGGCTCAGTGGTGGTTTCTGGAAAAAATAAGGGGGGGCGGTGAAGAGAGGGCGGCACTAATGAGGAGAACGAACTGGTGGAAGAGCCTAAGTACTGTTCGTTGAGCGCTTGTTACATGCCAGCCTGTAGGGTAGCTCTCTGACGTCTCTGCCCTAGGGGGTAAGCGCTCTTATTTGCTCTGCTTTCTAGAAGAGGAACGGAGACCCCCAAAGCTGCTGTGACTCACCCAAGGCCACGTGGGGAGAGGGGGATGTAGTCAGAATTTGAATCTAGGTCTGCTTGGTTCCTGTGCCCAAGTTCTTAACCACTAGTCTTGACTGCCGCGGAGGGGGGATGGGGGTAGCAGAAGGGGTATGCAGGAGCTGGGGCCTGGCCATGGAGAACTTTGCAGAGCTACCCTGGATGCTGTTGTGGCCCTAATACCCTCTTGTCCTTGGTTGTGAAGCTGTCACGGGTGACTTCAGGCAGACCTACCAAGCCGGGCTCCTTGCTGCCTGCCCGCAGAGAAGGCCATTCTGCAGTGCAGATCGTGTCTGCCCACAGCTAATATGGATCCCATACATTTACACAAATCACTGAATACAAATTACAGATTGTTGTAATTTCTAAACACTGCCCTGCCATTCGGAGCTGCAGGGGAGGCTCTGAGCCTCAGGGAACGCTGTCAACAGCTCTCAGCCCTGCTGGGCACGCTGCAGCTCTGGGAGGGTAGAGCGAGTTGGCAATGTGGCTGCTCCCACCTCCACGGTGGCAGGAGGGAGAGCCTGGTTCTGCTGCAGCTTTGAAGCTTGACCCACGCCCGGCTGTCGGTCCAAATTTGCACCGTTCCTCCCCATGTCTGGAGGCCCATCCAGAAACTAGAGATGCTTATCATGATAAAGCAGTGCACATAGCCAGCTCTCATAGAGCACTTTCTGTAGCATGCACCGAATTCTCACGGGCAGTGCTTGGAAAGAGGTGTATGTCATGCCCATTTCATGAAGGTGGAAATGGGTTCAGAGAGGTTAAGCAACTCGCTCAAGGTCACCCTGCTAGTAATTGTTGGAGATGGTCACAAATCTAACTGATTGATTGAAATGTCAGGCTCTTAGCTGTGATATGGCCTGATCCCCAACCTGCCTCCTGTCCCTGAGACCCATTGAGTAGAGCTTCCCCGGGGAAGCATCCCGCAGCAGTGGACACAGAGAGGATCCTTGGAGGGGCCAACTTACCTTGCATGCAAAGGTCTTGGAGCACGTGTCCATTTGTGTTCACATACTTGTCCTGTGTGTCCTTAAGATGTCCCATGTGCCTGTGTGCTCAAAGTTGTGTTGTGGCTTCTGTCCATGTTTGTATTCTCATGTGTATTCGCAAGTGTAGGGCTGGGGGCTTTTGTGTCCTTGTCACAAATGTCAACGTGTGTGTGTGTTCATGCTAACATGCATGAAGTGTGTCTGATTTTCTCCGGGTGCTTGTTCCTGGCACGAGCNCTGTCAACATGTGTGTGTGTGTTCATGCTAACATGCATGAAGTGTGTCTGATTTTCTCCGGGTGCTTGTTCCTGGCACGAGCCGGAGTGCTTTACTGGTCTCTACTGGTTTCATCCTCACAACAATCCAGTGAGGCCAGTGCTGTTGATATTCCCCATACCACAGATGAAGAAACTGAGACACAGGGAGGGTACCAAGTTGTCCAAACATCTCTCGTGATTACAGAAACTGTGTTCATCCTTTATGCTGTCCTCCTCACTGTTGGTCCACGTGGCTTAGGGATGGGTCCCCCCGCCTCCCGAACACCGGGGTTGGCTGTGGGACCCACGTGTGGCAAAACAGAGCCGCTGTGATCAGTTCAAGTGGCTGAGCCAAGTGGCTTGGAGGAGGGTAGTTCAGTGTCATGGAAAGCGTGGTCTGCAGATGGCATCATCCATTCGTGGACCCAGCCCACACCTCCGGACTCAGGAATCTGCTTTCACAAGCCCTCTGGAGACCCTGTGCACTTAAAGGATCTGGACGTTGAAGCCAAACTGCCTGGGTGGGGGCTGGAGGTCCAGCTCCGGCNCCTGGCCCAACCCCAGAACATCTAGAATTCTACCAGGCCTTGATTCTGAGCTGTTAGAGACCCTACGTTAGAGACCCCTCGACACCACCTCTGACCTACCGCAGACCCCCACGGGCCCCTGAGGACCTCCTCGCCCCCAGGTGTGAACTCTAAGGACCGGCAGGGGACTATGGTCCACCTGGCCTCCGGAGAATTGTCCTAGCCTGGGATTGTCAGACTTGGCTGAGGACAGAAGCTTGGGGTGAGGGTGTGGGTGTGGGAGGTGATCATGGTAGATATAAAGAATACAAGTTCCCAGGCCCCTTCCCAGTCCTACTCAATCAGACTCTCTGGGGTATGGCCTGGTGTTTGGGGGTGTAACATGTTCCCAGGGGATTCTGGTAAATGGCTAGGTTTGGGGACTTCTGCTCAGGACACAGCCTCCTGCCATTGGAGGGGCTTTAAGGGGTACCCGCAGCCCACCAGGGTCTGGTGCTTCTCATACCCTTGGGGAGCCCGCGGTCCACAGAGGGGCATGACTAGGCCCGGTCCCAGCTCCAGCGCACCTTGTGGCCTGGGCCGTCTGTGTGGGCTCTCTCCTTGCACTTCTTGTCACCACTCCTGGCGTCCACCCGGCCCGGCTGACCAAGTGCTGACTGCACGGCTCCCACCTGTGCCTCCGGGGAAGGAGTGAGCTCTGAATTTGCAGCCTGACCCTCCTTTTGGGCTTCTTGGGCAAGTGCTGTAACCTTTCTGACCTGCAAAAGGGCCTAACGTGACCTATGTCATTGACAGCTGGGCTGGCGAGGCAGTGAAGAGTTCGAACTTTGCAGCCCGGGCGCACAGATTTGAATCCCGGCTCCACAGGGGTTGACGCATGTGACTTCACCTCTCTGGGCCTTAGCACCCTCCTCTGTGAAAGGAGGGAGATGAATCCCAGCTTCCTGGAGGTCATGGTGAGGATTCGGTGTGAGGGTGCCCCGTGAAGCACGAGGCAGGGGCTCAGCTACAAGGAATGCTCTTTGAGAAAGGCAGGAAGGTGGTGTGACTCACATGTCCGGCCCGGTCCACCCCAGCTCTAGAGAGAGGCCAGAGAACAGGCCCAGAGTTTTGCCTCAGTATCCGAAGGGCAGCCCAGGGCGGGCGCAGCGGAGGGGAGAGGTGTTTGTTTGAACAGCCAGAGATGCTGAGAGGCCCCCAGTGTCTGTCCATTAGCCGGTTCCTGCTGAGTTGGAGGGAGGGGAGGCTGGGGAAGAGATGAGCCGCGCAGCTGGGCCATACTTTCTCTGCTGAAAAGCAGTTTCCAACTCGTTATCTTAATGTGTCCTCACAATAACCCTGGTAATGGTTAGCCCAGGGATTGGGCTTCCTGTTCCGGCGGGGCGATGAGAACCCAGAGAGGTCAGCTGGCTTGGCCAAGGCCGCGCGCAGCACAGGGAACGCAGAGGGTGACTGTGTCTGAAGGATGGACAGCCATGGGTCATCACTCCTGACTTATGTCTTGCTCACCTGCCGCCATGCTCTGGAACCACACGTCTGAGTTCAAGTCCTGGATCTACCACTTCTTAAAGTGCCTTGTCTCCTGTAAGCCTGGGTTCTTCATCCGTCAGATGGGACAAATACCAGGACCTATCCCGCAGAGCTGTTGCGGGAGTAGCCCAGTCTATGCAGAGCATGCGCCTGGCACACGGGGGGCTCACTACCTTGCACATCGCTCTGCTGCTCCCAGATGAGATGCACCCCTCAAGTCACGTCACATCATGTCTGGGCCTCAATTTTTTTCATCTGCCACATGGGTATTTATTTCGTGCCAGGTATTCTGTGAGTTGGGATGTCATTTAATACGAGCAGTAACCAAGGAGGCCAGTTTCTTCAGTCCCATTTTTCCAGATAAGGAAACCAAGATTCAGGGAAGCGAATTGATGTGCGGTAACTTGGCCAATGACCGAGATGATCCAACTGGAACACAGACCTGAGATTCTAGAGCCCATGGGCCCTAAATGTGTCCCCCTTAGGTGTCCCTCCAGGGAATTCTTCAGGGCTGATATGCCTGCGTGGGGCTGTGGAGTCTGGGGGCTAGAGTCTGTTTGGAGGCCGGAGCAGCAGGACGCGGCCCCCACACCTCCCCTGCCAGTGACCTCCCTCTGCACCGAGGCCCGGCCTGGGGCTCAGCTCCTACCTGGGCCTTCCCACTCCCTGGGGCCAGGGGGAGGTTGGCAGGCCCCAGGCCATGGCGGGAAGGCCATTAGCTGGCACTGGAGCCTGAGTGCTGGTAATGACCCTATTTTCACACGGAGGCAGCTCGCAGTCTCTCCCCACGCTAGAAGCTACTCCCGGAGCTCCCATTCTGGAATGAAGCAGCAGATTATGTAACTCAGAGCAGGTTATGTAAGGGTGTAGCAGGCCCTGGTGGGATCGGGGAACAGAGCAGCACCCCCAGCCCCTGCTCCCGGCCCCCCAGTGGAAGTCTCTGGGGCAGGACCAGGCTCCCGCGCCCCACGCGGCTCCGCTGCCCGCCCTGGGGCTGAGACCCGCAGCTAGGACTGGGCAGGCGAGGGGAGGGCGAGGCTGTGGTGCGGAGTAGGACAGCGCCGGTCAGGGAGCCGGGGATCCTAGCTCGGGTCCCAGCTCTGTCATGAGCTGGACAAATCCTTGCCCCTCTCCAGGCCTCCGTTTCCTTTTCTGGAGCACTGAGGAGGAGCGGCTTGGGGAAGCTCTAGGGGCCCTCTCAGTTCCAAGGGTGCTACGTCTCTTTCACCTTGGAGGCAAGGCCCAGATTTCTAGGTTCTGACGTTCATGCGGTTGCCAGCTGCCTGAGAGGGCACCGTCTCTGGGCGCTGACTTGCCTGTGTGTCTGCAGGGAGATGGGCTCCGCTGTTAGCCCCCCAGATGCCAGGTGTGCCTGGACTTTCGGGGTTCCGGAGGTTGGGCGAGAGAGTGGAGGCAGGACGTACCGCCCCTCCCCTCTCCTTTGCTCCCTGACTGAGTCCTTGCAGAGAGCAGCCACACCACAGAAGTAACGGTCACAACAAAGACCGCTGCCATGGCTCGGCCTGGCCTGGGCCCGCTTAGCTCTCACGAGAGCCCCGTGAAGTATGTACGTACCTCTATTACCCCTGTTTTACAGACGGGGCTGAGGCTCAGAGGGGGCAAGTGACCTACCCTGACTCACACCACCAGTCAGCGGCCAAGCCGGGAGTTAACTCCAGGTATGTCAGACGTTCGCACCCATGACCCCGTGAGCTGCACAGAGCAGGCCTGCTTCTCTCTGGAGACCAGAGAGCTGGGTATGGCCAGATGGCGTCAACAGCCCTGTTCTGTGGTCTAGGCTATGAGGAATGTCCGTCCCCCTCACTAGCCACCCCCGGGCCTCTCTGGACTCCCCACCCCCCTTTCTTCCTTCTGTACCACCCACGGACGTACGGCAGCATCTGGGAAGTGGGCAGCGCGGGCTGTGTGGGCAGTTGGCGCCGAGGTGCATGGGTACTTGTATTTTTAAACCCCGGCTCTGGCCAGCCTCTGAAGTCAATTGAGACAGGGCCGAGGGGTTTCCTTTGGGCACGGCTGACCCTGATTGGGAGGGCTGGGGGGCGTCACTGGCATCGGGAGGCATCGTGCTGGTAAGTGGGGGCTGTTCCCGGCCAGGGAGAGGCTAGGCGCTGGCCGGGGTCTGTGCCCCTTGGAGCCCGGGAGCCCCAGGCAGCCTGAGTGAAGACCATGGGAGCAAGGGGGCAGGTTGGAGCCTTGGAAGGATGAACCAGAGAGAGAGGAAGAGGAGGGAGGGGGTGGCTGAAGGTTGAAGGGGCTGCAGGACGTGGCTGAGAGGGTCCTTACAAAGCTGAGAGTCCAGCCTGCTCACTCTGAGATGGGGAAACTGAGGTCCCAAGAAGGAGAATGTCCAGGTCACACTGTGATTTAGAGGCAGAGTCAGAACTCGAACCCAGAGCACTTGATCCCCAAGCAAGAGGAATTTTGGACTGACTTCTCATCTTGGCTCCCAGGGAAGTCCTGCTCAATGGAGGATCTGCTCCTGGGTAGGGGGGCTTTATCTGCCCTGCAGGAAGGCGGGGGAGGGGGGCCCCTCCTGTGCCCACTGGTGCCGCCGTATTGAAGGAGTCAGGGCAGGATTTCATAATCAAGGCCAGATGACAGCGGAGGATGGGACTGGGGAGTGAAGGAGAACCCACCATAGCCCCGGGGCCCCACCAGGGCTGCCCCTACTTTCTCCCTTCTGATTCTTGGCGCATTGGCTACTTTCCTTGCCCTGACTCCTGGCTCCAGGAAGGTCCCTGATCCCATTGTACAGAGCAGGAAATTGAAGGGAGGCCATTTACAAGAGAAATGTGATAAAACTGAGGCACAGAGAGACCGGGAAGACTCAGCGTCTGCCCTTGGCTTGGATGCTCTCGAGCTGTGTAACTTTGTCACAGCACGTTTCTGGAATCCGGCTTCTTCATTTATCAAATGGGGACAATCAGCAGCATTTACCAAGTGCTGATTTTATGCCAGGCACTGGACTGATCACTTACTCAACCTTGCGAAGATCCAATTTTCAGATGAGGAACCAGAGGGTCAGAGTGGTTACATGGCATGTCCAAGGTCACTCAGCTGCTAAGTGGCGAAACCTGGGTCTGTCTTCAAAACTCAGGTGCTGAGCTAATATCAGATGCCCTCCCCCGTGGCGGGTGTCAGGTTGCTGAAGGAAAGACAAATAGTGGGAGGAGGGGCATTGCAGAGTGGGGCTGGGGATACATACATGCCAGTGTTTTCAGCCCTCTTCTCGCACCTCTGCCCAGATCTAGTCCAGGCCTCTCTCCAGATGCCTTCTTGCCCACCCCTGCCTAACCCCCTCTCCACACCACTGCTTTCAGAGGACACAAACCTGACCACCCTGCTCCCGCTCTGGAATCTTCGTGGCTCTCCACTGCCTCTGGGGAAAGTCCAGATTGCCTCCGTTGGCCTTCAGGGCCCTTTCCCTTTCATAAGCCAACCCCTCCTACCTCTCCAGGGTCCCTCTACTCTGGCCACATCCTTCTCTGGACAAATTTTCTTCTCCTCCCTCATGCTTTCCCTCAGGCAGCGCCCTCGGACACTCAACTTTATCCTCACACTTCTATTCCTTCCTTGAAACCAGCCCAAAGTCACTTCCGCAAAGCTTTCCGTGCCTGTCTCTGGAGGAATGAGGGTTGCGCTTGATGCTCCCATGGCCTTGAGAGCGGTTCTCATCACCTAGTTTTGTGGTTCATTGTTCGTGCGGCACTCTCCTCAACTCACTTGACACCACCTGAAGGTCCCTGGGGGAAAGGAACTATGTGAGCCACTCCAGTGTCCCCAGCCCTAAGGCTGAGTGGATGAATCAAGAGTGGAGCAGGAAGCTGCAGAGAATGGCGGGTCAGAAAAAGTTCTTTCTGGGTAGAGGCCCCATCTTGGGTTCTGGAACAGCTTTGTCTGCCTCTCACTCACTGAGAATGGTTCAGGTTGAGAGCTAATGTCCCACAGCTGGACAGACCTGGAATTGTGATGTATGAATGTATGATCTTGGGTAAGTCACTAAATGTTTCTGAGTCTCTGGTTCCTCATCTGTGAAATGGGCAAACAATATGGTTAAAATGAGGATTCAGTACGATAGTGCCCAGAAAACTTCTAGAGCAGAGCCTAACCTGTAATAAGGTAGGTACTCAGTACAGGTTTCTTCTCTCTTCCTGCTGTCATCCCCCAGCATCTTCGTGCCCTCCATCCCAACATCATCATCGCCACCGCCATCACCATCATACTCACCGCCATTGTCGTCATCACCATCGCCATCTTTATCCTCATTCTTCAGATCTCTCTTCCTTCCCAGACACCTGACCCTGTACTGGAGATTCCGCAAGTATGAGGTGCCAGCCCTGTGCCAGGAATTGGGCTAGGTGCCTTCCTTTCATCACGCCACTTAATCTCCCCCCTGAAATAGAAACACAAGCAAAAATCTCTTCCCTCCTGTGGAGAGTTTTCACATGCACCACGTGGGTTGCTACAATTGATCCCTGTTTTACAGGTCGATAAACTGAGGATCAGAGAAGTAATGTAACTTGCCAGGATCGTCCACAGCTACTAAGCGGAAGAGTCTGGTTCAACTTTGGTTGGCTCTTTTAGCAACACCAAACTGCTTAGGGTTCCTGATTCACTTGTTCTTAGGGTTTTCTGCATTTGCCTTTTCTGACAGCTGTCAAGGAGGGGAGGTTAATTTACATGAACAGCCCAAGTGCATGCTGGAAGCTAATTAGGGCTTAAGCAGGAATAGTCTGCAGATCCTGGAGTAAGTGGGGCCTAGGCATTTCAGGAAGGGACCTCTCCACAGCCTCATGCCAGTTTTAGAGAGATGGGAAACAGATGGGACATAGAGACTCTCATGAGCAAAACACCTGGGTTATGTACTTATTAACCAGTTCATGTTAACTCTAGGGTATAGGACAGCAGATGGAATGATGTATAGGCTATTCTCAAAAGTCCTTAAAAGGGAGAGTACCTAGTTAGGCTTTCTGGCACCACTGTTGGGTTCAAGACTGGGTAACAAATGCTTTTTGAATGAATGAATAATCTAGGAAGGGGTGACTTTCAAAAGCGCCTGTCTTTGAGTAGAGACCACAAGTGTCTCCTCAAGGTCCAAGTCAAGACTGGGCCTGTGAAAGCGGCCAGGCCTCTTGGAGGCGCTGTCACCTTATACTTTCTCTTTGCCTCTGTGTTCCCCTCTCCCCATAGGTTGTGCTTGATTTCTGTCCATGCTCAGTGTCTGAGACATAGTAGATGCCAATAATGTCTACAGAACGAGCGAGTGGACAAATAGATCCATTAGTCAACAAATACTTGTCGGGGCGCCTGGGTGGCACAGCGGTTAAGCGTCTGCCTTCGGCTCAGGGCGTGATCCCGGCGTTATGGGATCGACCCACATCAGGCTCTTCGTTGTGAGCCTGCTTATTCCTCTCCCACTCCCCTTGTTTGTGTTCCCTCTCTCACTGGCTGTCTCTATCTCTGTCAAATAAATAAATAAAATCTTTAAAAAAAAAACAAAAAAACAAAAAACAAATACTTGTCGAGTGCCTCCTCTGTGTCAGGCACTGTCCTAGGAGCTGGGAACACGACAGTAGACAGGACAGATGCCCCATCATCATGGATCTCAGTTTAATGATCAGTGTATTTAAAAGACGGAAGTGAGTCATATGTCTTATAGGGCAGATGCTGCCACTGTTTTGTTTCTTGAGTCTGTGCCAGGTGGTGCTTGCAGGTGCCAATGGGTGATGGTTGACTTGGAGCCAGGGCTCAGTGGTTGTTTCTGGAAAAAATAAGGGGGGGCGTTGAAGAGAGGGCGGCACTAATGAGGAGAACGAACTGGTGGAAGAGCCTAAGTACTGTTCGTTGAGCGCTTGTTACATGCCAGCCTGTAGGGTAGCTCTCTGACGTCTCTGCCCTAGGGGGTAAGCGCTCTTATTTGCTCTGCTTTCTAGAAGAGGAACGGAGACCCCCAAAGCTGCTGTGACTCACCCAAGGCCACGTGGGGAGAGGGGGATGTAGTCAGAATTTGAATCTAGGTCTGCTTGGTTCCTGTGCCCAAGTTCTTAACCACTAGTCTTGACTGCCGCGGAGGGGGGATGGGGGTAGCAGAAGGGGTATGCAGGAGCTGGGGCCTGGCCATGGAGAACTTTGCAGAGCTACCCTGGATGCTGTTGTGGCCCTAATACCCTCTTGTCCTTGGTTGTGAAGCTGTCACGGGTGACTTCAGGCAGACCTACCAAGCCGGGCTCCTTGCTGCCTGCCCGCAGAGAAGGCCATTCTGCAGTGCAGATCGTGTCTGCCCACAGCTAATATGGATCCCATACATTTACACAAATCACTGAATACAAATTACAGATTGTTGTAATTTCTAAACACTGCCCTGCCATTCGGAGCTGCAGGGGAGGCTCTGAGCCTCAGGGAACGCTGTCAACAGCTCTCAGCCCTGCTGGGCACGCTGCAGCTCTGGGAGGGTAGAGCGAGTTGGCAATGTGGCTGCTCCCACCTCCACGGTGGCAGGAGGGAGAGCCTGGTTCTGCTGCAGCTTTGAAGCTTGACCCACGCCCGGCTGTCGGTCCAAATTTGCACCGTTCCTCCCCATGTCTGGAGGCCCATCCAGAAACTAGAGATGCTTATCATGATAAAGCAGTGCACATAGCCAGCTCTCATAGAGCACTTTCTGTAGCATGCACCGAATTCTCACGGGCAGTGCTTGGAAAGAGGTGTATGTCATGCCCATTTCATGAAGGTGGAAATGGGTTCAGAGAGGTTAAGCAACTCGCTCAAGGTCACCCTGCTAGTAATTGTTGGAGATGGTCACAAATCTAACTGATTGATTGAAATGTCAGGCTCTTAGCTGTGATATGGCCTGATCCCCAACCTGCCTCCTGTCCCTGAGACCCATTGAGTAGAGCTTCCCCGGGGAAGCATCCCGCAGCAGTGGACACAGAGAGGATCCTTGGAGGGGCCAACTTACCTTGCATGCAAAGGTCTTGGAGCACGTGTCCATTTGTGTTCACATACTTGTCCTGTGTGTCCTTAAGATGTCCCATGTGCCTGTGTGCTCAAAGTTGTGTTGTGGCTTCTGTCCATGTTTGTATTCTCATGTGTATTCGCAAGTGTAGGGCTGGGGGCTTTTGTGTCCTTGTCACAAATGTCAACGTGTGTGTGTGTTCATGCTAACATGCATGAAGTGTGTCTGATTTTCTCCGGGTGCTTGTTCCTGGCACGAGCCGGAGTGCTTTACTGGTCTCTACTGGTTTCATCCTCACAACAATCCAGTGAGGCCAGTGCTGTTGATATTCCCCATACCACAGATGAAGAAACTGAGACACAGGGAGGGTACCAAGTTGTCCAAACATCTCTCGTGATTACAGAAACTGTGTTCATCCTTTATGCTGTCCTCCTCACTGTTGGTCCACGTGGCTTAGGGATGGGTCCCCCCGCCTCCCGAACACCGGGGTTGGCTGTGGGACCCACGTGTGGCAAAACAGAGCCGCTGTGATCAGTTCAAGTGGCTGAGCCAAGTGGCTCGGAGGAGGGTAGTTCAGTGTCACGGAAAGCGTGGTCTGCAGATGGCATCATCCATTCGTGGACCCAGCCCACACCTCCGGACTCAGGAATCTGCTTTCACAAGCCCTCTGGAGACCCTGTGCACTTAAAGGATCTGGACGTTGAAGCCAAACTGCCTGGGTGGGGGCTGGAGGTCCAGCTCCGGCATCATGAGCCACGGACATGCTGTAGAGCCCTGTACGTCCTTCTCCTCGTCTGCCAAGTGGCAGTAAGAGTAGTGCTGGCATTTCTCAGCACCGAATGGGTTTATACACAGAGTGTCTGGAGCTGTCCCTGGCATGTGACCAGTTGCTGGAGGGCTCATTGTCACTCTGTTAGTACTCAGGGACAGGCAGGGGACCCAGTCCAGCCCTGAGACGGCAGCTGGCACCATCAGGAAAAGAGTCTCTCTGCTGGGACAGGACAGACGCCTGCGGCTGCCGCTGGTGACCACACACTGCCTCAGGGAAGGGCTCGCCTGAGAATAAAAGGAAGAAGAAGAAAGTAAAGGGGAGGGGTGTCCTTTGGCACGTGGTCTGGTCCATGCCTGAAGCCACCCGGCTTTCCGTTTCAGGGGCAAATAACATTTTGTTTTGCCTTTAGCCACTTTGAGCCGGGCTCCTGTCACTCACCTGGGAAGGACTCCCACCAAGTGCCTATTTGGACCCAGACGTTTTGCAAAGAAGCCACTCAAGTGAGTCCAAGACCAGACAGAAAGTTGGGGCAATTCTAGAATTTCTGACCCCCAGTCTGGCACCTCTCCTGGGCTTTCTCGTCAGGACAGAGCGCCGTCAGGCCTCCTGTCCTGGCCCTCCGTGGTGGGTCTCCCCGGCCCGCAGCCTTTGGGCGGCCCCGCATGCTGAAGGCCCACTGCGTTTCTAGGCCAGCGTTGCCATTTGTCTGAGTCCGAGTTCCGTGTTAGCCTTGTCACGCGCCTGGATGCTAAGCCACTTGGGGGCTTGTCGATGAGGCCCCTTTTGCCTTTCGAAGGTCAAGCAGATCTCTCGTCTGTGGATGCTGCAAGGCCCCAGGCCCCAAGCTGGGAGAGGGGCTGAGGTCAGAGGCAGAGGGACCTGGCGGGCCGTGGCTGTGTCCCTCCTCTTCCCTTCCTTATGCCGGGTGTGTGCTGGTGTGGGCAGGCTGGGGGACATTTTCTGCCTTAGGTTCCTCAGCGCGCAGGCCTCTGGCTTTCTGCTTTTCCCTCAGCCCACTCAGGCTCTTTCTGCTTTCTGTCATCACCCCTGGCTTTCCATCCATCTCACCCAGCTCCCCTGTCCCCCAACCCCTTTCAGCCTCCTCAGATCCCTCTTCATTCAAGTCCTACCTTCTCCTCATCTCCCCTGTCTCCCGTCTCCCCCTCAGCTTCTGCAAGCCCTCCCCCGCCACGCAACCTCCCATCCCTGCCCCCCCACCCGCTGTCTGACCTCTCCTGGGTCCTGCGGCCTCCCCACCTCACCCCCACTCACCCCCGGGTCCCTGTGACTCCAGCCCTTCCCTCTTCCCAGGCCTCTCCTGACGTCTCCATCCTGTCTGCATCTCCCTCTTCCTCTCCCTGCCTCAGGCAGCACCCCACACCTGTCTCCCTCCTCCCTCCCTCTCGGCCAGGTGGCCTGCTGCCAGTTGGGTACCAGTTGGGTTTCCATGGGAACCACTGAGCCGCTTAGAAAGCTGCCATAGATCTAATCACAGGCTGTGAGGTTTCAAGGAACAGCTCACTTTCTGGACGGGAGGACCGGTGCTGACAGCCGATTAGGCTGATG
>NC_048219.1:1134860-1140984 GCF_002007445.2 Ailuropoda melanoleuca | reverse complement strand
GGAAAGCGTGGTCTGCAGATGGCATCATCCATTCGTGGACCCAGCCCACACCTCCGGACTCAGGAATCTGCTTTCACAAGCCCTCTGGAGACCCTGTGCACTTAAAGGATCTGGACGTTGAAGCCAAACTGCCTGGGTGGGGGCTGGAGGTCCAGCTCCGCCATCATGAGCCACGGACATGCTGTAGAGCCCTGTACGTCCTTCTCCTCGTCTGCCAAGTGGCAGTAAGAGTAGTGCTGGCATTTCTCAGCACTGAATGGGTTTATACACAGAGTGTCTGGAGCTGTCCCTGGCATGTGACCAGTTGCTGGAGGGCTCATTGTCACTCTGTTAGTACTCAGGGACAGGCAGGGGACCCAGTCCAGCCCTGAGACGTCAGCTGGCACCATCAGGAAAAGAGTCTCTCTGCTGGGACAGGACAGACGCCTGCGGCTGCCGCTGGTGACCACACACTGCCTCAGGGAAGGGCTCGCCTGAGAATAAAAGGAAGAAGAAGAAAGTAAAGGGGAGGGGTGTCCTTTGGCACGTGGTCTGGTCCATGCCTGAAGCCACCCGGCTTTCCGTTTCAGGGGCAAATAACATTTTGTTTTGCCTTTAGCCACTTTGAGCCGGGCTCCTGTCACTCACCTGGGAAGGACTCCCACCAAGTGCCTATTTGGACCCAGACGTTTTGCAAAGAAGCCACTCAAGTGAGTCCAAGACCAGACAGAAAGTTGGGGCAATTCTAGAATTTCTGACCCCCAGTCTGGCACCTCTCCTGGGCTTTCTCGTCAGGACAGAGCGCCGTCAGGCCTCCTGTCCTGGCCCTCCGTGGTGGGTCTCCCCGGCCCGCAGCCTTTGGGCGGCCCCGCATGCTGAAGGCCCACTGCGTTTCTAGGCCAGCGTTGCCATTTGTCTGAGTCCGAGTTCCGTGTTAGCCTTGTCACGCGCCTGGATGCTAAGCCACTTGGGGGCTTGTCGATGAGGCCCCTTTTGCCTTTCGAAGGTCAAGCAGATCTCTCGTCTGTGGATGCTGCAAGGCCCCAGGCCCCAAGCTGGGAGAGGGGCTGAGGTCAGAGGCAGAGGGACCTGGCGGGCCGTGGCTGTGTCCCTCCTCTTCCCTTCCTTATGCCGGGTGTGTGCTGGTGTGGGCAGGCTGGGGGACATTTTCTGCCTTAGGTTCCTCAGCGCGCAGGCCTCTGGCTTTCTGCTTTTCCCTCAGCCCACTCAGGCTCTTTCTGCTTTCTGTCATCACCCCTGGCTTTCCATCCATCTCACCCAGCTCCCCTGTCCCCCAACCCCTTTCAGCCTCCTCAGATCCCTCTTCATTCAAGTCCTACCTTCTCCTCATCTCCCCTGTCTCCCGTCTCCCCCTCAGCTTCTGCAAGCCCTCCCCCGCCACGCAACCTCCCATCCCTGCCCCCCCACCCGCTGTCTGACCTCTCCTGGGTCCTGCGGCCTCCCCACCTCACCCCCACTCACCCCCGGGTCCCTGTGACTCCAGCCCTTCCCTCTTCCCAGGCCTCTCCTGACGTCTCCATCCTGTCTGCATCTCCCTCTTCCTCTCCCTGCCTCAGGCAGCACCCCACACCTGTCTCCCTCCTCCCTCCCTCTCGGCCAGGTGGCCTGCTGCCAGTTGGGTACCAGTTGGGTTTCCATGGGAACCACTGAGCCGCTTAGAAAGCTGCCATAGATCTAATCACAGGCTGTGAGGTTTCAAGGAACAGCTCACTTTCTGGACGGGAGGACCGGTGCTGACAGCCGATTAGGCTGATGCTGGGATGGGGAGAAGGGGAGCAGGAGCCATAGAAGATGTCGGCCAAGGCAGGGCCAGGTGTCAGGGGTCCCTCAGGGCAGGAGGCCAGATCCACCCAGCCCAGTTTCCTGCCTCACTGGCATGCTCAGACCTTCTAGGATTTTCCTGAAGAGATCAGTGGTGCTCCATTTCTTCTCTCCTTCTTCCCCCTCACTCACTTTCATTCATTCACTCACCAAATTGCCCCCCACTCTTGGTCATGTGCTCTGAGGCCTTCCCGGTGCAGTGGGAGAGACAGATCTGTACGGAGCAACCTTCCTGGGTGGGCTGTGCGCTGCTGCATGGCATCCAAGGAGACCCAAGGAGGTCGGAGGTCCATGCCAACTGGGGACAGTGAGGGGGTGGGGGAGGTGCTTCACAGGGGATCCCTTGAGCTGAGTCTGGAGGGACAGGAGTGCCTCAGCTAAGCAAGAGCTGAGGGCCCTCTGGACCACGAGTTCTGCCTCTGAAGGTGGGCCACGGGCTGTCTTGGAGCACACCTGAGCGAGGCCATTCCAAGTTGCTACCACCCCCCCAAAGAGTGGTCCCTTCGAGCAGACCCTCCTGCAGCTGTGCCGACAGTGGGTGGGCAGGGGGCGACCCCACTCCTGGAAAAACAGCCCGAAGTTCCCAGCACCCAAGTCCCCTGGGGCTGTGATGGGAGGCCAGGAGGGTGGGGGATGATTTGGGGGAGATGCTCCCACCTGCTGATGCTCCCCCTCTTTATTTGTGTGGCCAAAAGGCTTGCGTCAGAGCTTTATGGCCAGAAGGGCCAGCCAGCTTGGTCTAATCTCAGATGGCTCCCCCTGGTACCAGGCTTTTGGTTTCTCTCATCCAAGCCAGAGACTGTGTTTGCACATAATTTGCATACATTTGCATGTGGTGTCGGCAGGGCCCAGCATAACATGGGAAAAACACATTTTTCTCGCCAGGGTGCTTGCAGCCTGGATTAGAGCCCAGGTGGGCAGAAACCAGGCCTATCAAATTCTTCCCTTCTTTGGCCCTCTTGGGCAGTCTTTCCCACATCCCTCTGCCACCGTGGAGCTTGGACCCCAAGTCAGCAGGTGGCAAGGGTGTCCCAGTCAGGGAGCCTGGATTCTCCTGGTCCTGGCTCAGCTGTGTACTTGCTCTGTGACTTGACAAGTCACGTTTCCTCTCAGTGTCTCCATCTGCTTTTGTGGAGGTCTAGGGTTTGCAGAAGATCAGGAAGCGGAGCGTGAGCACCTGAAAGAAGTATGTCATTCATTCATGCATGCGTGCGTTCACTCATTTGACTTTATTAATTGCATGCTTACAATACACCAGTGCCCTCTGTTCTGGAATCAATAAAACCAGCCACANGCGGAGCGTGAGCACCTGAAAGAAGTATGTCATTCATTCATGCATGCGTGCGTTCACTCATTTGACTTTATTCATTGCATGCTTACAATACACCAGTGCCCTCTGTTCTGGAATCAATAAAACCAGCCACGAGGCCTGCCTCTGGGGAGTTCCAGAGAGACTGGCATTAATCAAATGACCACACAAATCGATGTACAATTGCAACTGTGATAATTGCTCCATAGAGACATGTGGTGCTTTATGGGAACCCAAAATTAGTCTGGAAAGTCACAGAAGACTTCCTGGAGGAAGTGTCCTTCAGCTGTTAAGTATAAGATGCTATTTAGGTAAAGAGAGGCTAAAAGAGCCTTCCAGAGAGAAGAAAAAACGTGTACAAAGGCCCTGGGGTGGGAAGGAGTAGAGCAAGTGTGCAGAAGGGTGAGGAAGGTGCTGTGTCTGAGTGAGAAGTGTGTGAATAAGAATAGACAAGAAGGTGGGGGCCAACCAATAGGGCCTTTCTGACCCCTTAGGGAAGGTTGTCTTTAAAGCCATGGTGCCTTTATTCTAGAGCAGTGGGAATCATCAAGCCAGGCAGGGACGTAAGCAGGTTTGCATTTTGCAAGGATAGCCTGGACTGGTGTGAAGAATGGGTGGGGTGAGCATGGGATCCCCAGGCCACCAGGCAGGAGGGTGGGATTGTCCTGAGAGAAAGCTAGGGCTTGGCTTAGGTCACAAGGGTGGATGCAGAGGAGGGGAGGCTTTGAGACCACGGGGCGGCAGCACAGGCTTGTGACAGGTGAGGAGGAAGCCAGTAGGGGGAGAAGTGTTGGCAGTGACTTCTGGAATCTGGACAGCCTTGGAGCCATGGACTGAATTGCTAAACGTGGGGCTGGGGGTGGGGGTGGGCCTGGAGGTGAAGAGCAGGAGCTGAGTTATGGTCATGTAGAGTGTGCCTCACCTCTGAGGCATCCTCGTTACTGTTGGTGAAAGCATCTGGAGCTCAGGGAAAGGGTGGATAGGGGGGTCGTGTCCTCCCAGCCCCCAGCCCCAGCTTAGGGGGACTCATCAGGATCCCCTCTGCATCTAGCACCTTCCGGAAGCAACCAGCCTCATCTCTCTTTAGTATTGCAGAATGATTTCTAATCCAAGGGTAGACAGAACATTGGGGAATGTGACAAGCGTCTTCCCACATTACCTGTATTAAATCTGCACACTCCCTATATGGGGAAGGTAGTTTCTGAACCTCAAACTGGCACCCACAGAGGAACTCCAGGCTAGTTCTGCACCTGGCCCCCACCCCTCACTTAGCAGTTTCAACTCCCTCTTCGCCTGTAGGAACTTTCCAGCTAGCACCTGGNCTGGCACCCACAGAGGAACTCCAGGCTAGTTCTGCACCTGGCCCCCACCCCTCACTTAGCAGTTTCAACTCCTTCGCCTGTAGGAACTTTCCAGCTAGCACCTGGCTCTTCTTGCTGTCTCTTGGGAATGCCGTGTGCATTCTCACCTCCATGGTGTTGTTCCCACTGTGGCTACATCTAGAATGCCTTGATCTCCCCAAGCCCTGCCTGCCCTCTGCATCCCAGCTCCTTGCATACTCTTCCTCTTCCTTCGTGACCCAGCTCGGGGGTCTCCTCTGAACCCCCTGCCTGGTCCTCCAAGTAGCATTGGCCCTCTGTCTCCTGGGCCAGGACGGTGCCTGAAAACCCCAAAATCAGGCTCAAATCCTGATTCCTCCACTTAGGAACTCTGTGACTTAGGGCAAATGACTTACCGTCTGTGGCCCCGGGGCTGATCCTCTGTAAAGTGGGGATCCTAATGGTTCCACCTTCACAGGCTCATGGTAAGATTAATTTGATAGGACAGAAGTAAAATGCTTTAGCCCAGTGCCTGGCACACAACAAGCCCCACTCCGTGAGTGATGGCCATTGTTTGTGTTGGAGTCCACTCTTTTGTATTTGTTTACTCGTCTGTGTTCCTCCCAGGCTGGGAGCTCCTTGATAACAGAGCCGCCTTTTATTTGAGTATTCCCAGTACATACCACAGGCCTGATGAGTGCACATTTGTTGAATGAATGGACAGATACTAGCATCTTTATTCTATATATTGTGTTTCCTTTCTCCACACCTAGCTTTTCAGGGTAACAACTGGGTTTCATCCTCAGCTGTCCCCCTTTGCAGAACCCAGCTGCACACAGTAGGTGCTCAACAAAGGTCTGTGGTGTATTTCCATATGCAGCCCTTTCCCAGACAAGTGGAATTCAGCCTCCGATCCACCATGCGTCAGCCGTCCTCTGGGATGTAATGGATACAGATTTCTTATTGCCCATGTGTCTTGCCTTCCCTGCTGAGCACTGTATTAAATGGCTGTTCAGTAGCGCAAGTGCACAAATACTCCTTTCAAAATTATTACATTCACCTATTGTTAGCGGAACATGCCATATGGAGCACCCAACCTCTTACTGAGTGTGGGCGTTTGCTTTCTCCTGCCGCCTCAGGGGCAGCACTTGAGGCCAAGAGGCCTTGTCAGGGTTTTAAGTGCCTCTCTTGCCAAGTGTTGTCTGGACTCAAAGGACCAGAGGGGGGGGATTCTGGGTTAACCTGAGCTGACCTAGGCAGGGCTGTCATCACCATCACAGCATCATTATCTTTATCATTGACACCACCATCAGCACCACTATGGTGGTCACCACTGCCAGTGCCATCATCACCACCACCACCACCACCACCATCACTGCCATCACCACCACCCTCACCACCACTATCACCGCCACTATCACCACCATCACCACCACCACCACCATCCTCACCATCACCACCACCATCACCACCACTATCACCACCAACATCGCCACTATCATCACCACCATCACCGCCACCATAAGTGCCATCACCACCACCATCACCATCAACATCACAACCAGCACCACCATCACCACCACTATCACCACCAACATCACCACCATCACCACCACCACCATCACCACCATCCTCACCATCACCATCATCACCACCATCACCACCACCACCATCA
>NC_048219.1:1051176-1134760 GCF_002007445.2 Ailuropoda melanoleuca | reverse complement strand
AGTAGTTCAGGTGTGGAAGGAGGGCTGCTTGGAACACAAGAGTACTGAGGAAGCTGGTTTGGGGGAGCACAGATGATCTACCCTGGAGCCCTAAGTCCCCAGGGACGGGGGTCCTCATACAGGTACCTTGACACGGTGAATGTTGGTCCCACTCATGCTGCCGCTCCGGTCAATGAGGAAGATGAACTCCCCATGGGTCTTTCTCAGGTTCGGCTGGACCGACTGGAGGTCAGGGCAGAAGTTGAGCATGATGACCGAATGGTGGGGAATGTCCTTGTGGAGGCGTTTCCGGATGATTTCTGTCTGGAGGAGAAAGGAAAACTCTCTCACTTTGGGCATTCCAGGGGTCCAGAGCTGCTCCTCGGGGCTCACGCTGTTCCCCCGTTCCTCACCAGGCTTTGCCAAGATCCCACTCACGCTCTGCACGGGACAGTCCCAGGTTGTCTGCACCTGGCTCTTCTGTGTGCTAGACTTTCACAGTTGCATGGACTTCAGAGGCAGAAAGACCGGGATTTAAATCCCAGCTCTCACCATCCTGCCCTGTAATCTTGGGCAAGTCCCTCCTCTGGGTCTGTTTCTTTATTTATAAAATGGGGAAATGATGTCCCCTTCTCAGGACGGTTAGGGGATGACCCTAGGCAGGAAGCCTCCACACAGGTGCTGTCTCTCAGCTGGAAAGCATCTCTCTGGCTTTCACCTCCAGGGTCTAAGCCACTCTCCAGCTCAGCTGTCCTGGGTTTACTGATTCTGATTCTCTCTCTCTGCTCACTTCCTACTCTTCTTCAGATTTTCCCTCTTCAGGATACCTGCCCCCATCTTTAGGGTGGACTGATGAGTGCTTATTTCCTCATGCATGGCATGAAGACAATGGTGCCTATTTCACCGAGTTCTATGATTGATTCAGTGTCATGCTTGTGAAGCCTGCTGCCTGGCACAGAGCAGCCATCTCCAAACAGGAGCCACCGTCACTACACCCTCTGGGGTTTAACTTAGAGCCCCATGCAGAGATGGGCTCCTAAATGTTAAAGGGAGGACAGGATCGTAGGTCTTTATCTTTGTGTGTGTGTGTGTGTGTGTGTGTGTGTTTTGTTTTCTTTTTTTGCTGGCCCTGGCATGCTGCTGCTGAACGTGGCTTCCGGATGCACCCACGCACGCTGAGCCAAATCTCATTTCCTCCGCCCTCATGCTGCCCCCCCTTTGCACCCCGACTTCCTCTCTCTCTTTGTCTGACTGTGTCTGTGTCGCTGGGTCTCTGTGTCTGTTTCTCTGTCCTTATTGGAGCCCCTTCCTCAACTCAATCGATGACATCATCGTGCACGCAGGTGTTCAAACCCAAGACCTAGGGGTTGTCCTGGGTTCCTCTCTGTCCTCACCCCATACATCTACTGTTCAGCAAAGGGTCGTCATTTCTGCAGCTAAGATGTTTCTGAACGTGTCTTCGGCTCTCTGTCCTCACTGCCACCACCCCAGTGCAGGACAGTATTATCTATTGTCTGGACCCTGAGGGGCCTCTTTCTGCCACTTTTATCTCCCTGCACGTCATTCTTTTTTTTTTTTTTAATTTCATTTATTTACGAGAGAGAGAGAGCGCGCGCGCATGAGCAGGGAGAGGGGCAGAGGAAGAGGGACAAGCAGTCTCTCCGCTGAGCAGGGAGCCAGAGGTGGGGCTGGATCCCAGGACCCCAAGAGCATGACCTGAGCCAAAGTCAGATGCTTAACCGACCGAGCCACCCAGGCACCCCTCCTTGTGGTCTCTTCTACATAGGGCAGGGAGTGTGACCATTCTTGTCATCTGTTGTTTAAACAATAGCTTCCCCTCATCTAGCATCATGGTACGAGGCCCCCTGATGCCTGACCCATGCCTCTCTGTTCACCCCATCTTTGCCCGCTCTGCTCCCAGCATTTCAGCAACACCGGCCACCTGTTTCCTGAACGTGTCACCATGTCCTGCTTCTGGTTCTGAGCACGGTCTTCTGTTCTTCACCATTCACCAGGTCTCATTCTCAGACAGGCTTTCTCTAAACCCCGGGCTAACCAGCACCCACACTTATCACTCGTTATCATATTATCTTGCTTTATTTCCTTCATGGTCCCCAGCCCTCTTCACACTGATCTTGCTCATTCATTTACTTCTTGTCTGTGCTAGAATGTAAGCTTCATGAGAACAAGGATGTGTCATTTTTAGCGTTGTCTCCCCACTGCCTAGAAAAGAGCCTGACATCTACTGGGGACACAGTGTTTGTTGAAAGAATAAATGAGACGACTGCCACTGATGCCACTGACCTATGTGTGCATCTCTGGGGGTTCCCCCCCCCAGTCTTTCTGTCTCTACTTGTCTCTGCTTCTCTCTGCATCTCTGTCTCTGGTACATGGTGTCTTCCTCTGTGTCATTTGCTGCCTGTTTGCTAAATCACAGCTTTTGACAGCATGTCATACCCACTCTTCCTGATCGATGTTCACCCTCTGGAGGTCTGCCTCCCTCCTTGGTGAGGGATCGTGCTCCCCCCCCCACCTTGGAGCTCCTTTGCCAAAGGCCACTGCCCAGCCCGGCTCTCTGGAAGACAGAGCCTTAGGCAGCAAAAGCCACGTCTGCTGGTGAAAGGAGCCCCTTCTGGGAACCTGATTTTTGCCTCTCAGAGAGGATTCTCCAATGTCTCCTCTGGTTGCCCTTATCCAATTACAATAAACTCATCACCTCTTAGCAGCTTTGAGTGATCCCTAGCATCCTGGAGCTCACGAGAATACAGGGTATTTGCATAACCGACCCAAGGTGGCAAATTCTCATTTGCTTCGGCAGTCCCAGAGCTAATTGGTAGGTGTTGGCAGGCAGGGGAGCCAGCCCCAGGCCTTGGAGCCCCACTGCCTCCACCGTTGCCTACATGCTATAGATCTCACAGCTCAGGGCCACTTCCACTCTGAGAATCTGGCCCCAGCCTCTTCTCCCAATGACTCATCTGGGGGAGAAGGCCCCTCTGGGAAGGCAGGTGTTTCCAGTGGGGACCCTAACATGGAATGATATGGGCCGTGAGCTACTGACCCTTTCCCTTTGCCCCCCCTCCCACCCCCCACCAGGCCCCTCCAGGGATGTCTAACAATGGGGATGACATGAGTAGGAAACGGTCTACACATTCCCATACCTCCCCCCTCTGCCATAGTCCTCTGCCAGTCAGGGAGGGGCTCTTAAATCCAGCAAAGCTGCCCCCAGGATCGACTCTTAAGTCCTTAGCCTCACGTCGACCAAAGCCAACTCCCAAGAGAACGATCTTTCCCTCCTCCCAGCTCACCAGTTCTTTTTGGGTGCTAAACCTCAATGTTCTCATCTAAAAAGGGGAGACCAAAAAAAGAAGTGTGCCATCGTTCTTAAACCTGACTTGGCATTCAGGGCCCGGCTTGGTGTGCAAGACCATGAGCAGGAAACTCTGCTGGTATAACTTAGAGCCAGGGTCCCGGCCTTGTACCAGCCTTCCCCAGCCCACCCCTCTGTGGAGGCCTCCTCATACTGGCACTTCATGGGGGGGGGTTGGGCCGAGAAAGGGTCTTCTTCAGGCTTTCTCTGCTCTGCCTTTATTCTTTACATAATAGCAGCAAGGATCTCAGAGGAAGGATGAGCAGGAGACCCATTCAGCAGGTGGGAAAAGAAGGGCCCAGGGGTAAAGATGGGGCTGGGAGGGCACCTGCCTGTAGGGTCCTGGAGGCCCTGTGGGATGGAGTAACCTAGAGAAGACCAAGGTTGTTTTTGCCACCTGCCTAGAATGTCACCTGGCTTAGGCCCCTTGGTGGCACCAGGAGAAGGTGGCCTGGCAGGAGGTGGGAGGACAGGGTACCTGCTGCATCTGGCTGTCCATCTTCCCAGCGGCGCCCCAGCCCGCTGAGGGAAACAGGGATGAGGATCTGCCACCATCTTGCTGTGGGAGTGACCCGGTGAGCCACCCCCTTCCCCTGCTTGGTATCCTTGTTGGTCCAGTGGTGGCCAAGTGTCACCCCCCTTCTGCCACCACAGACTCGGTCCCAGCCACCCTCACCTGTCTCTCTGCCCTGCTGTCCTTCTTCATCCCTTTAATGAACTCCGTTCTTCCTTTCAAGTGCTGCTCAAACTCTCCCAGGGTCATGTCCCCTTTCTCCATCAGGACGTGTGGCATGTGGGGCTCTGCAGAGATGAGATCAGCTCTTGGCACTTGTCCGAATGTGAGGACAATACCAGAGAATTCACGGTGGGGAGGACTCCTGATTGGAAGAGGGGGATAGAATCCCTGACTGCCTGCCGTGGTGTGGGGCCATGGGAGACTCCTTAGCCGGGAGGCAGGAGAGCCTAGTGGCCTCGGATAACTCACTGTCTCTCTCTGGGCCTCAGTTTACCCATCTGTAAAACGGGAGAGAGACCGGGCTCTGATCTTTTCAGATCCTGACATTTCGTGAATCCTGAAAGAGATAAAGAGATAAAAGAGTTGCTCTCTGAGTGTTCGGAGCTGGGAGGGTCTCATTGAGCTTAGGATTTCAGAGGTCATCTGCTCAGCTTCCCTGAAGGCAATGCACCCCAATGGGTGAATGAGACCCTGGGGCCTCTGGAGCTAGAATCCAGGCACTCAGCTTTGCCAGCTGGATTCATGTTTCCAGGAGCCACGTAGCTGGTCTCCTCTCTCTGCCACATGCCCCTACGCTCTCCCCGGCCGGGCCACTGGACAAGGGGCCGCGTGTCTGTGCCCCACGGGATCAGCATCTCGTCCCTCCCACAGGCGTCCTAGGGGCCCCGCCTGGTGCACAGTACCGCTGGGGTGGATGAGAATCTCCACGGACCGGTCGAAGGTGTGCCTGTTGGCCAAGGTGATGATGATGCTCTTGGCTGACCGTGCACTCGGGGCGGCGTCAGCTCGGATCTCGTGGGTGGGACTCTCCACCCCTGTGGGGCGCAGAGAGGCGGGGTAGGCTCGGCAGTCTCGGAAGAAACAGGACTCAGAGGGGGACATGGAGACACAGGTCAGAGATGAGGGGCTCCTGACCTGCTGTGTAACCACGGACAGGCCTCCTCTATTCCCCCGTCTGAAAAATGGGGGCTTAGACAGATGGTGTCGATGGCCTTTCCTGCCCCGACCTCAGGATCCACTGGGGTCAAAGGGTGGCCTCCTCTCAGGGCGCATAAAGAAAGAAAGAGCTCAACGTTCGATCTCCGGGCCCTTTCTAAGTGCCTTTCGTGTTGGAACGTCATGCTGCTCTGGGAGAACACTGAGTGGCAAGAAACCGTGTCCTTGTACCCCTTTAAAATCTTGAGTAGGTTGGGGAGGGGAGCCATCAGAACAATGGTCCCCAACTCCGGCTGCACGTTAGAATCACCGGGAGCTCTGACATATTCCGATGCCCGGGACACAGCCCAGACCACTGTCATCAGTAGCTCTGGGTAGAGTCTGGGTGGCAGGGTTTGAAAGCTCTGCAGGTGATCCGACCATGCAAAGTAAGAACCAGGAAGCACCTCTGTGGCCATGGCCTCTAGGAGAAGACCAAGGACATCCATGGCCCTTTGGACATCACCCCACGGGAGCCATTAAGGTGGACATGGGGACAGCCTTGAAGCCCATCCTTGGGAGGGGCTCATCTTTGGGCCAGATGTAGGGGCTCAGGGAGCGGGGGTCCATGAGGCTCCACGAACTTCAGATTGTCTTCCATCTGGGCAGGACCGCTTCCCTACCTTCCCGCTCCTCTCTATCCCTGGCAGCTTTCGGCCCAAAGCCCTCCCCACTTTGGGGCCTCAGGTCTCCTTCCCAGCCCCAGTCCGGATCTGGGCAGCTGTGTCTCACCTGCGAGCAGGCATGGCCCACGAATCTCCAGCTGAAAGTTGAACTCATACTCCATGGGGTTGGACACGTTGGTGTCGAGGAGAGACGCCAGGCATAGTTTGCTCCAGGAGTCCAGAGAGCGGGTGCCGAAGCAATGCTTGTCTTTGCTGGGAAGGGGGTCGAGACGAGGAGGAGAGGAGGCAGGGGGCCAGTGGAAAAGCAGAAGACGATGGTGAGCCCAGGCAGCCCGGGGACCCCTGCAGCTCAGCTCTCAAGGGGGCTGATCAGCTTCCTCCCACCTTACACCCTTAGCCCTGTGACCTGCCTCCTGGGAGAGCCCCGACTCAGGCATAAGGTGCAGCTTCCTACAGTGGATGGGCCAGATGCCAGGCCTGGTGCCCCCCCAGCAGCAGCGCACAGCGTTCTCACCAGTGCCCCTAGAAGAGGCATCAGGGCCCCCATCTCCCCAATTCCCACATGGGAAAATAGAGGCTCCCCCAGATGAAGCGGCTAGCCTGAGTTCCCACAGCTAGGACTTGGCAGAAAGTGGGTCCTTGCCAGGTCAGTCTTGCTACACAGTGAAGGGGTTAACACCACATCACCCTGCTTCTTGGCTCCCTGCCCTTCTCTGCGAGCTGGGAGCCCCTGCACAAGTCACTTCTCCAAGCCTCAGTTTCTCATCCATGAAATGAGGATAATAATGAGGCACCTTGAGCCAGAGCTCAGTGAAGTGTCACCTGCTGAAGGCTCAAGTTTCTGGGCTCTCTTTCTGGGTCATCCCCACCCTGTCTCTGATCCTGTTCCATCCCCCACCCCCAGGGCCACACCCTCTAAGCTCTTTGCTCTGCTTGCTTAATACTTAACACACAGGGCTCCTTGTGAAGTCCTGGTGGCGGTGGGGGGAGGTGGGAGGGTGCAGCGGCATGTGGCTGTGTGGGTTCAATGGAAGAGAGCGCATTGTGTCCTGAATCACATTCAATCACTTCCTTTGTTGTCTCGCTGCTGTGTTTCTGAGCTCGGTCTATGTGGGTCTATGCGGCTGTCGGCAAACCAGCCTTTGCGGGGACACGAGATTACTTGGGGGCATCTCTTATCATGTACTTATTTCTTCCAGCCTCCCTGTGTCAACAGATAATGCGGTCATGAAGATCCTCGTCTGCGTCCCTTTTTTGGACTTAGGAAAGACTATGTCTGGGGCTACTGGGTCAAAGGCATGTAGGTGCTGTCTTTGCACCTGCTGACATCGGCACCACTGAGCCTTCTGTGTTCAAGAGGCAGGGCCTACCAGAGCTGGGAACATTCAAGACCTTGGTGGGTCCAGGAAAGAGGTCTGGGAGGCCCTGAGATGTTTATTCCTGCCCCTTCCGGCAGGCAGAGTGAAACAGGTGCTCTCGGGAGAAGCCGGCAACAAATTCCCATGAACCTCAAAGTGGCTCAGACAGAGTGACACAAGAAAAAATAAGAATATTAGGTAACACCAAGTGCTAGAGAGGAGGAGGAGAGAGGGAGACTCTGGTGGAAACTTTCCAGCCTAGAAAGCAAATCTGACAATACACCACGTGCGTCTGATGTTCCTGGTCTGACACTGGCTTGTGCTGCCAGCTTCTCTGCTGTGCCAACAGGTGTCCTCACCCTAGGCTTCAAGATCCTATCATCGGACTCCCCATCATCCCTCTGACCTCTCTCTTTCCTGCTCCCATGCTGCTACAGCCATATTAGCCTTCCCGCTTTTCCTCCAGCACACCATGTCTGCTGCGGCCTCAGGGCCTTTGCACTTACCACCTGCTCTGCACTCTGCCCAGAATGTTCTTCCTCCAGTATATTTCCTTCCTCCCTCTCTTCAGATCAGGCTTCAAATGTTGCTTAAACCATCTATTCCTGCTAAAATAGCACCCTATTTATCTATCTATCCCCCTCTAGTCTCTATGCTATGAAACATTTAGTTTCATAGAACTCACCCAAGGTATTACACATTATGGGCTTATCTCTTTATTGTCTGTCCCCATGTCCCCTACCCCCATCAGAATGCCAGCCCCACGAGGGCAGGGACCTTGTCTGTCTGGTTTACTGCTGTATTCCCAGCACCCAGAACCATGCCTGGTACACAGTAGGTGTTTAATTACTGTTCAGGTAATTACCAAGGAGTGCCCTCCAGGCTGACTCCACATGGGAAGCTGCAATAACCCTCCCCCCAGCTCGGCCTGAGGCCAGCATTTTAGCGGTAGCAACCAGAAGTTTGCTGACACTGTCTTCTGTGTTTCCGGCTGTCCCCAGAACCCTACTAAGGTGTGTATGAAACTCCTGGGTATACAAGGTGCACCGTCCTGGATTTCAGCTTGGTTCAAAGGCTTGAGACAGGGCTTGGGTTGCGGAAGTTAAGTAGTTTAACTGGACATTAATTGTGAGTGTTATTTTTATGTCAAAATGGTGCAAAGACACTCTGGAATAGATTTTAAAAATTCACCCATGAATGATAAAATACAAGACCTCAAAAGACATGTGAACGCAACGAGTAAGAAGGGCCTCCTCTCTCCCTTAACGGGAAATGCTCGCCCTCCTCAGTCCTCAGGTGGGGAAAAGGGAGGAGACCCAATTTCAGCAGCAGGGGCTTCAGGCTGGGACCCACCTTCTTTTTCTGCCTACCGCTCGAGGGCAGCAGAGAGAAACTGTCCTGCCTTGGGCTTGCAGTGTCCCCAGCCCCACCTTGCTGAAACACCTTGTAATGGCTTTTTGTTGCTTTGGGAGAGATCTGAAGTTGGCCAAGGCCACAGGGTGTCCCTTGTGTCTACAGCCTTGTCTCCTGTCGCCCTGCTTTGGTTTCTCTCTGGAGTCCTGTCCTTGCTACCTCAGGGCCTTTGCCACTGCTGTTCTTATCTGTGGGAACGTTCCTCTCTATGAACACCTCCCGGTCCTTGCCCAGCTCCCACTCCCAGAGCAGCCTGGCCTGGCCCCTGGGCCTGCAGGGTGGGTCCCTCTTTTATACTGCCAGCCCAATGAACTTCTCCTTCAGGGAGCTTTTCACGTCATTAATTATGCAGGCAAACCCAGAAACAATTACCTACACATCAGTACTGTTCTTATTGGATCATGATCTCTCCCACCAAGTTCCAAACAGGAAGGAGCCATCTTGGTTTGGTGCCCTCTGTATCCCTAATACCCAGCTCCGTGCCTAGCGTCTAGTAGGTGCTCAGAAAATACCTCCTGTGTGCAGTATAAAATAAAGCCTGGAAATTCTAATCCCAAGCTATCCAAATACCAGAGCTTCTGGCCCATAGCGACGGGGGCATTTCAGGGAGATTCTGAGTGCTCTGAATGTGAGCGGAGGGGAGCGATTATTTGGATGGTGGCCGCTTTAGCACTGAGCCCCGCCTTCTTCTCCCTACCTCTCCCACCCCTCACTCCCCTGCCTTCCTCCAACGGACTCCCTGCGGCCCCCAAGGCTCTACCCCTGGTCCGGGCTGGGGCTCCTTACCCTTGGGTCTGCTGGGTGGTGGGGCCGATGCTCTTGGTGCAGCACTGGGGCACGGTCGGGGCGCAGACGGCAGGCAGCAGGACCCGCACAGCCCCGCTGGGCAGCGTCGGGAGCTCCGAGGAGGTGCTGACAAAGACAGTGACGTTCTCCATGGGGGCGATGGTCCCCAGGTTGACTACGAACAGGATCCGCTCCAAATCCTCATCCAAAGCCACCTTCCCTGGTGTGCAGGAAGGAGGGGTGACAGAAATCCCCTCCTGCAGAGTGTTCCCTAAGCGACAGGCCTGGAGTCAGCAGCTATGCATGTGTTACCTCTAGTTCCCTGTAAGGGTGGTAGGTTTGCGAGCCCCTTTTGCTGATGGGAAAACTGAGGCTTAGCGTGAGGGTGCAACTTGCCCAAGTCACTCAGCGAATAACTGACTCGTTGAACTGGGGTCTGAACCCACAGAGATCTCCACTTTCCATTGCACCCTGCTGGGAGTGGGAGGCTGGGACCTGCAAAACCCGGGCAGAAGTCACATCCCCGTTTCTTCCCAGACTCTGCTCCCCCTGAAAGAATCGCATTCAAGCACCCTCCCAGCTTTGGGGCAAGCGTTTTTGTTCATTTCTCTCCTGTTGTCTGAGAGGCCCATTTCCTCACCCCTGCTTAGCCAGCATCACCCAGCCACCAAGTGCTCCATGAAAGCCTCCCTGATGCCCCCTCGGCCCCTCTCTCCCTCCTCTGACATTATCCAGACCTCTTCTGCCAGAGCCACTCCCTCCTCCCACCTCCTGTTGCGGTTACCCCGAAGAAGTGTGTCCTAGCTGTTCTTTCAGCCTGTGAGCAGCTGTAACAACTTGAAGGCAACTTGGTATCTTACACATGCTGGGTGCTCATTAAAGGATTCTCGAATGTCTTGACGACCAGGTAAACAAACTGCATTCGATCACAGACCCAATGGTAAGAATCTCTTACGTCACAAGATACTTGGTCTGAATTCAAACCCTGACTGTCACTAATGTGCTGTGTGAACTTGGGCCAGTCACTCACCCTCTCTGTGCCTCAGTTGACTCAAGAGTGGGCCCAGTAGCCATAATTTAAGTCCTTCCTCTGTATCAGAGACTGTCATCTCCACAACCACGTCTCTGTTGAGCTTTGGGTGTATACAATTATTTGTTCCGTTTTATGGATGAAGTTTAATTTTTTATTTAAGCTCATACTACTGGCAAGCAACAGGATGGGGAGTCAAGCCCTAATGTGATTCATTCCACAGCCTCTGAGCTCAACGGACATGCTATCGAGAGAGGAAGAGGCAACAGCTCATGGGGTTGTTGCCTCTGATCTTCACCACGATCTTGAGGGGAGAGCAGAAACGAGGTTCAGAGAGGTTGAATGATTGGCCTGAGGTCACACAGGATTCCTGACTCCTGGTGTAGTGCTCTCTCTACCCTACCCCACTGCTGTCCTTCCAGTCTGCTCGAGACCCCAGACGGGCCCGGGCCCTGCCACAGCCCTTCTGTCCTCCTCACCTGTGACAGTGGTGCCTCGGATGCGGGTACCCTCAAAGTGGGTGCTCTCCATCTTGGCTTTGTCCTTGATCTGTACTGTCACGATGCGGTCGGCAATGACTGCCTCAAAGCCGATCACTGTGGTATATTCATCCAGTGGGTACACGAAGAGGCCTGCAGGGGAAGGGCCCAGCATCACGGGGTGCCCCAGCCGCACCCTGCACACCCCACCCCTGGGAGGGAAGCCAAGTCTTTCGCCAGATCGATGGATGGTACTCACTGCCACTTAGAGGACGCTGGGGGGCTCCAGCGGGGACCTCGTGGCTCTGGGGCTGGTCAGGTAAGGGCACCAGAGGCATTGTGGGAGCAGTGGGGCAGCTGGCAAAGGCGCAGCTGCTCCTGTGTCCCAGCTAGCACTTACTTCATTAGCATGTGAGACCCACGTGGCCAGGGCTTCTGAGTTTTCAAGAGACCGTGGAAATCTGGGTTTTTATGTGACTTGTTCTATGTGCCAAGGAGCTGGGGCACCGGAGGAGATAGACGAAGGCTCTAATCCAGTCCCTGCCACCCCTCCTAGCCTGGTGACCGTGAATATGACACCCAGCTTCTTGAAGCCTCGCAGCCCCATCTGTAAAATGGGCCCGATAGAGCCAAACTCATGGGCTTGTCGCAAAACTGGAAAAAGTAGCCACCATGATTTAGCTGTGTGCCCTGTGTTTTTATACCTTTGTGCTTCTCAGACACTAAGAGCACATGCGTCACTTGGGTGGGGGGTGGGTCTTGTTAAAATGCAGATTCTGATTCAGTAGTTTCGGGACAAATTCTGAGATTCTGCATTTCCACTCAGCTCCTGAGTGATGCCCATGGCTTGGGGGCCACTCTCGAGGGACGGAGGTAGGATCTCGTTTGATGCGCGCATGAACCCTGGGGCAGCACAATGCCTGGCCCACGGGAGCCCTCCATAGACCCCGGCTCCCGACCCTCCCAGCCTCAGCCTCCTTATCTACAAAATGGGGAGACTGGCTCTCCCTGAACGTGGAAAGCCTAAGGACTGTCCCCATGATAGCCAGTCCTTTAGTCTCCTGGGCCCCTAGCAAGTTCCATTTTAAGTCGCCCCCTGGAGATTTTCTTGAACAGACCACCAGGGTGGTCTTCTCAGCCCAGAAGTTTTCTGAGGAAAAGTCAGTTTCCCTGCAGGTTCCTTTGGGAACCGAGATGGTTGGGACAGAGGGTGGTACCCCAAGACATGAAGTCTGGGGGTTAGGAGGCCTCCCTCACTGTGGATGAGGAGGAATCCTAGCCATAGTAAGCCTTTACACAGCCCCTCCTGGCCAGCCTTCCTGTGCCCCCCTTCCTGAAGTGGGAAGAGAGGCGATTGATTTACAGACTTCTGCCGGCCAGCGTCCTGCACGCTCTCGCCTGCCCCGCACTGATGATTCATCGTCTCACACTGCTTTTCATGCCACGCTGTCCTTGCTCGCGCATTACCTCATCGGCTCCTCCTGCAAACCCCGGTGTCCCGACGGGCAGAGGAGCGTCCTGATCTGGAGGAGGACAGTGGCTTCCCCAAGGTCACAGAGGCAAGCGTGGGAGCTCCTGGTTCTCTGTGGAGTGTTGATGCCTCTCCTACTGGGAGGCTCCCTGAGAAAGTGGGGGGACCGGCCATTTGATGCAGGTGGGCATGCCTTGTGGGATGGAGATAGTGGCGGGACAGCCGGCTGGGGCTGAGCCCAAATCCTGACCCGATGAGCTACTGGCTTGGAGGCCTGAGAGGAGGAACTGCCGTGCCTATTTCACAGATGAGCAAACTGAGGCTCAGAAAATGTGCATGCCTTGCCCTGTGTGGATCGACTAGTACGTGTCAAGGTGAGGATTACACACGGTGGAGGGGGGCCCTGGGGAAGCTGCAACAGGGGTCCTCACCTTGGAAGGGCTGGGCTTCCAGGTTGCCATAGGTGAGAGAGGCAGTCAGCCCCAGGGCGTACCCACTGACGAAGGAGGTGACATCGGAGGCGGTGAGGGGCAGGGCAGCCCCTGTGATCTGGTTCAGCAGACCAGGCATCCTGCTGGCTACTCAGCCTTCAGGACCTGCAAGACACAGGAAGGGCGGAACGTGGGGAGAGGTGCCCCCATCCCTTCCCCGCCCAGGCCTCCACTTCTGCCCCCACAGGCAGCCAGCATGCTGTTCTCCCCGTTCTCCCCACGCTCTTCCCAGGGAGTGACTCCTGTTCACTCTCAACCATCCCTGAGAGAAGTAGGAATTCCCTTACTTTCCATTTCACAGCAGAGAAACTGAGCGCTAAAGACATGTGGCCTGCCTGGGTTCACTCAGTGGGAGGGAGCAGAGTCAGGGTTAGAGCCCAAGGAGGTTCACGGGCAACCTGGAATTCTCCCGAAAGGACAACGCTCCCCGAACTCGGGATGGGAGTCCAGGGACACAGGCGCTGACCCCGTCCCTTTGTCAGTCCCTTCATCTCTGCTCCCTAGGCAGAATGAGGGAGAGGAGATAGTGCACCCCATCCCTCCTCGGATTGCAGAGGGCATCTAGAAGGAATCTACCTACCGCCATCAGCACTGGCTGTGAGGGCGGCGAGGAGTACCCCCAAAAGATACTCAAGTGAAAGGAGCCACCTGCTTCCTCTAGGTGTGCAGGTCAAAAGGCTGGGAGTCATCCTGGCACCTCTTTTTCACCCCGCAGCCCCCATAGCAGTCCAATGGCTAAAGCTTGTGATTTATCTCTGCAAATGCCCTGGTGCCCACCCATTCTCCGCCACCAGCATCCTCGTCCCAGCCACCACTGTGTCCATGTGGACCAAGATTCCCAGTTGGCCTCTTGAATCTACTGCCCCCCCAACTCCCATCCATTCTCTCCTCAGTGGCCAGGCCCCCCTAGTGACGCACCAGTTGGAGAGCTCTCCAGCTCCCGCCACCCAGCTCCTGGGGCAGAGACCAAAACCTTTAGGATGGCCGAGGGCCTGTGTAGTCTGGCCTGCTGGCTTCTCTAGCGGGTCAGTCACCGCGTCCTCACACAGCCCTTGTGGCTCTCCCAGCTTCCAGTCCATTCCTCAAACATGTCCTGGGATCACCCACCTTGGTCCTGACATTCACCCCCGAAAGGCTCACCCTATGACCCACTTTTAAACTAGTAACCTCCATCTCGTCCTTTGGTGTCAACCGAGGGTCACCCCGTGGGGAAGCCACACCCCCTGGGACCCAGCGTCCTCCGTTCATCTGCCTCCCGCAGGGCCAGCTCTCTCCCTCAGATGCAGTTCGTCGTGTGAAGTTCTTTTGCTGCTATCATCCCATGTACAGGGTGTGCTCCTGGAGGGATGGGCCGTGTCTCTGTGTTCCCTGCTGTATCCTCAGTGCTGGTTAAACGAATACAGGAATGGACGACCGTCGTCACTGCCGAGTGAAGGACCGAGCCCTTCCCAGGGCAGGGATGTGTCCATGGTCTATTGGGCTCCTGAGACCGCCCCCCCCAGGTCCTCGCTGTGCTTGAAGGGTATGGTGGGCATGGGAAGTGAAGTCAAAGGGTGGGGAATGCAAATCTGAGGTCAGATTCCCTCTGGGTTTTCCTCCCTATAGAGCCTTAGTCCGGCTGGTAGCTGCTGCTTTGATTTGCAAGGCTGTTCCATGCATGCTTATTACCCTGCCTTTTCTCAAAGAAGGGACCTCATCCCCTCCAGTCCTCCTCGTGCCCCTGCTGGGATCCTCCGGCACTCCCACGCGTCCTGCCAGGCAGCCCGGTCTTTAATCGTGTTCTCCCTTGCGGCTCCGGCCCAGACGGCTTGCAGCAGCCCGGCCTTATCTGGCTGGGCTGACTGACAGCAGGAAGCAGATAAGGATCCAGGAGGGGGCTGCTGCATCCCCAGCCGCCTCCTCCCAGGAGTGTTCTCTGTCCTGGTGGCCGAGCAAAGCCCAAGGGGGGCAGAACCAAACGGCAGAGTTCATTTCCTGAGCCACCTCCACGACCAACCACCCTCCCTCCTTCCCCCTCCTCCTCAGCCTGGGTCACTGCTGGCCGCCATGCTGACTGAGGAGCACAGCTTCAGGGAACCAACACCCAGATGTGTGGCCAACTTGGCCTTTATCTTCATCCATTGTGGGATGGAGTTTGGCCAGGGGCATCTTCCCACACCGTCCCTGGGGCCTACCCCATGGGCACCTTGCCCAGGAAGTAGGGGAGAGGTCTTGGCCCAGAAAGTGGGGCAGGGTGTGGGCTCGTCTGGGAAGTGGGGCTTGGATGAATGATGTCAGATAACACAGGGGCAGACTCACTCAGAATCGACCTTTTAACAATATCAGTACCTTCCCTTCTTGGGAAGAGTCAACTTGAAATTCTTTGGGGCCTAAACAATGCGTATTTTTCATCCATTCATGCAGCACTGATAAGCACTTACTGTATTCCAAGCCCTGAATTCACCCTTGGGGGCAGGAAGACAAGAGGCCACTCTGTCCTCAAGGAGTTTGCAACCTATCTGGCAGCGAAGAAGGAGCGTGGGGGAGGAGTGGTAAGAGCAGCTGGAATGTATTGAACTTGGAATGTGCTAGGATGCTGTATTATTTCACTGAATCCTCACAACCGCCCTATAAGGTGTGTCTCTGTTTTGCAGATGAGGACATTGAGGCCCAAAGAGAGATATATTCGGTCTTGCACACGAGTTTGGGGGGGCGCAGAAGGACAGAGGGGGTGCTTGTGTAGGGCTTTCCCCTGAAGCAGCCCAGGGCCAGCCCTGTGAGAGGTAGAAACCAGAGCCAATAATGCTGGGTGTCCTCCCTCAATAATCCCAGTTTGGTTATCGAGCAGCCGCCAGGGCTTAGGAAACACCCAGGTTCCCGGGGAGACTGAGGAAACCAAGACTCTTCTTGATGGTCTAAAACCTGCAAATTGCCCGTGATCCCTGTCCTTCGGGCAGGCCTCGCTGGAGCCGGACAAACCTAGCGGTGAGTCCTGGTGCCTCCCTGATGCTTCACTCCCCCAAGTGGGTGCCCTTTAGTCCCTGGATGCCAGCTCCCTCGTCTGCAAAACTGGGTGAACGGAGGGGCCGCTGGCTCCCACCTCATCAGCACCATGAAGATCACATTGAATAATGTTTAAAAGTACCCAGTACAGTGCCTGGCACGTATTAGGTGCTCAATAAATATTTATACAGTGGAATGAATGAATGAATGATTGAATGAATATGCAATTATAACACCAGGCTGGCAGTTTCTGGGTTCCTCATTCACCCGGCTGAGGGAGAGATGTCCTCTGACCACCAGGGCAGCTCCTCCGGGAAAATGTTGATGCTAAATCCATTAGGCTCTCATCTCAGTGTTCATGTCAAGGCCCCAAATGCACCAGGGTCCCAGCATCTTCTAACAGACGGTCCGTCCACAGGGGATGCTGTGATTCTGTGTGCCTGGGCCAGCCTCCGGCCGCCCCCAGCTCCCGAGGCTCCCGCTGGGCCTTCTGTAGCCACGTGGGAGCCAGCGGGCTCCTCTCCGAGTCCCTGTCCAAGGACCTGGTTCCCCTGCAGCCCCAGACAGGGAAGAGCTGCTGACTCCTTGTCTCCCCTCAGAGTCGGGAGGTGGGACAGGTGCCCTCCTTGGTCTCAGCTGCTGCTCCAAGATCACCATTTTTTTAATCTGCCTATAAAACCCCTTCTCTGTGGTGGTGATTCGGTGGGGGGGCTATGGGGGTGATGCCCTTTGGTGATGCCCCCCCTGCATTGCTTGCCATTCCCAAGGTCCTGGTTCCACCCTTCTTGCAGCAAACACTTGGCACCTGGTTCCCACCGTCCTCTGCTCCCCAGCCCTGCCATCAACCTGGTGACTTCAGCATCCATAGCGTGGTGCGTCCAACTCCCTGCTCTTTTATCCCTCACTCCCTGCCCCCACCCCCCGAAACCTTTGCTCCCACTCTAGCTCAGCTTGGGACGCCAGCCCTGAGCGCTCCATCTCCGAGACCACTCTCTCAGTCACACAGGTCGCTCTAAAAATCACCAACTCTCAGCACTTCCGAGCCCTCTTTCCTGGATTTCTCCGAAGCACTTGTCACCGTCTGGCATACTAAATATTCTGGTTTGACGTGTCTCCCCAACTCTCCAGAGTGTCATCCCCAACGGGGACGCAGGGGTTGTTTTCAGCTCCTTCGCTGCTATACCCACTACCGAGACAGTAATGCCCGGCTCTGGTAGATGCTCAATAAAGATTTGCTTTTGAATGAACGAAACGTCATTCCACGGGCTTTATCTGTAAAGTTTGGCAACAGCCCTCCGGCGTAGGTACTCCCAGAATCCCTGTCTTATAGCTGAAAACACCAAGCTCAGGGAGGTGAGGTAGACTGTCCAAGGTCACACAGCCAGTAGGGAACGGGGCTGGAAGCTGGACCCGAGCAGAAGGATCACAGAGCCCGTGTGCTTGCTTTGCTGTGTGGCTGCCCTGCCTCCTGCTTAATCTGCTCCCCGCGCTGTAACATTTCCGCCCAGGCGCTCTCTTGACGTCCTCTTTGTCTCTCCATTTCCACTGCTGCTGCCTCCTTACTCTGCCCGGGACCACCTCTACCATGTCTGACTTGGTCCTTCAACTTCCAGGCTGTGTTCTTTCCAGTTCACTCTGTCACCTCAGGCACGTATACACACACACACACACACACACACACACACACACACACACACACACACCAGCCTCCTTTACCCTGAGCGTCATGGCTCCGCATTGCGCTTGTCTGTTGGGACAGGTTAAACCCTCAGCATGGCATTCAAGGCTCATCCTCCTTGGCTCCCCATCTCTGTCCATGTCACCACCTCCTGCTATGTTCTGCATGGTCACTTTGTTCCAGATCTTTTCACTGTGCCCTGAACAGACCAGGAGCAAGCTACTTAACCTCTTTGTGCCTTAGCTTTCACATCTGTAAAATGGGACCACGACAGTGCCCACCTCCTTAGAAGCTGGATGGATAAAGGACAGAATGCTTGCAAGAGAGTGGGCAGGAAGCTAGTGGGTCCTGATGGGGCTGGAGGCTTCTCTTCCATGTCTTTTCCCGTAGACCCTCCCTGCAGGGCCCCTTCCTGGGTTGAGTGGGCTTGCACAGGTGCCGAGTTGGCACAGCTGGGAAGATCCTTGGGAAGCTGGGAAGGTCCCTGCCCAAGAGCCCACCTCAGTAAGCCCTCTGATTCTGGCCTTGCTACTGAAATGGGCCCTATCCCCTCTCCGCCCCAGTTCACTTTTTGTCCCAGAGACAGCCTGGCGGCCCTCCTTTCCCCACTTGGAAAGCCATTCTAGAGACCTCTCCCCTTTCCCCTGGCCAGATGCCCCCAGACTGTGCCCACAAGCCCAGGGCTCCTCAGCTCAGTGGGCTCAGCCAGGCCTGGGCCAGATGTAGACTGTGAGCCCACCAGGCAATTCTGGCCTTGACCCCTGCCCACTCACCTTGGGCTGGGGGTCCTCATCCTTTTCCCTGTCACCAGCTGTTTAGAAAGTCCATGCTTTCATGCCCCCACTGGGAGCCTGTCCTTCAAGGACCGCCCCACACACAGAGCAGCACCAACACTCCCTTCAAAGTAGGGGCAGAGTCAATGGGTTCTCAGGCCTGGCTGATTGTCCTAAGCTTCTAGAATTCTGGGGTTCTCACATTCTGGTCTCCTTCTCTCCATGCCCCCACCTTAGGCCCACATCCATGCTTCTGAACCCTCCGACCCCTGCCCCATCTACCCTGTACTCCAACCAGTCAAAACCACTTGCTCTTCCTCTAAACAAGCCTGATTTTCCTGCTTCCACATCTCTTCTGATGCTACTGGCTCTGCCCGGAAGGCCGTTCCCACCCCAACCCTGCTCCCCAGAGGAGGGCTCACCCATCCTTTAAGGCCCAGGTCAAATGCCACCACCTCCATGAAGTCTTCTTGGCATCATGACTGCCCCCACTAGCACCGTTGGCAAGCCCACTCTCTCATCGGCCGTGTGCTGTCCCTTCAGCAGATATAGATGGAGTGCCTCCCATGTACCAGAACTGTGCTGGGCCTGGGCCCCAGAGGCGAGCACGATGGACAAGGACTCTGCCCCGAGGCCTTGTGCCCTGTCCCCTTGTGTCCTGTCAGCTCCTGGCGCTCCAGGCGAGGACTGTCCCCCCCATTGTCTGGCCCATAGTCAGTGCTCACCGATGGCCTGAATGGATGCTGGCAGGTGCTCCATTTGCCCAGTGATTGAATGAGCGAGGGAATGAATGAATAAATGAACAGGATGGAATCTATCAGGGGTGGGAATAGGCCTTGGCTAGCGGTTCATTTAAAGCAGCTAACAATGCGAGACATCTCTTGATTTCAGCCCAAAGCCTGTAGGATTCCATCCCAGGGACAGATGTAGTCTTCTTCTGGGGTGGGGAATTGGGCGGTAATCAGGCAGGAAGAGGTCCAGGCTGCTCAGTGCTTGGTGTGCCTGCGCTGCCGAGAGAGACCTGGAGTCCGGCCAGTCCGGGTGTCCGGGTCAGCCAGCACTGCAGGTGGCTGAGGCCCAAGCCGCCCACAGTGGCGGCAGAAGCTTCCAGCTAAGAGGCTGTGTCTGGGCCTGCTGCAGGAGGGAGGAAGAGGCATAACCACATCATAAAATGCACGTCCTCCAATCCCTTGGTGAGGTTCTGTCGGGTTTCTGAAAAGAGTCTCTGTTGTCCACCATTGAGAAGGTGTGTGAATCCTTGCGGGCGGTGCTGGCTGGCAGGTGCACAGAAATGGGCCTGTTTCCTGGGGGCCCCGTGAGGTCTCTGGCGTTGCATTCTCTGCCCACTGAGGGTCATTCAGAAACGAGCCACTCCATCACTGGGAAAATTGGACTCCACTGACACAATGCAGTTTCCACCCATCTTTCCAGGGCCACACGTGCAAGGTGAGCCCCCTGTGCTGAGCCGCCAGCAGCCCCGTGGCCCCAGGAAACGGACTAAAGGGTCGTCCCTGGCTTTAGCCTTGTCCAGGCCTGCCCGGGGCGCTGAGGAGTTCACAGGAGGATGGCACCGAGGAAGGGCTGTTTCAAAACCCCGCCCCCGGCCCCGCAGTCCTTTGCCTTCTAGAACTGATCTCTTGCATGGTGGGGGTGTTGCCCCTTGGAAATTGAAGAGACACCCTTGTACTGTGCCTTCCCCAAACACTTGGAAGTGGTAGAATGACAGGCTAGGAAGCTATTTGCTGCTTCGGGAAACTGTCTTTCCTCTTTCTTGCCCATTGTTACTCACAGCAACTTCTTTGAAACTCAGTTTCGCCCTCTGTATAACGGGCATGTCAGGTGGCAGTGTACCCCTACCCCCAGGCTCTTGCAAAGACTGCAAGTGAGACACTGCGTCTAGAGGGCTTGCTTACCTCAGGGCCTCCTCCTAAATGCATGTTGGCAAGGCTTTCATTTCCTTTCCTCTCTGGGATTTCTTCCTGGTCTTGCTCTCCCACCAACTCCAGCCACATCTGAGTACCTGTGTTTTTGGCATTTCCCCATGGTGGTCATGGACACCTGTAGCCCCCAGACTTGCCGTCCAGCCACCCTAGGGACCCCCTTTCCTACAGCACCTGTCCTGGGTGTTGGCTGAAGCATAGATTCATTGCCTTAACTTCCTCTGAAGTCCCAGGGAGGTTTTCGCCACCCCGCGAGGCTACTCCCCCGCACCTGCTGTCCCCTCTGATGGCACAGACAGGCTGCGTGGGCTGAGGGCACTGGACAAAGAGACAAGGTCCCCAGGCCTGAGTGCCAGCTCTGCCGACCACTCCATATGGGCCCCAGCCTGGGACCCTGCTGTCACACACACTACCAGGGCCCACCGTTTGGATCTCACACTCAGTGCACCTGGCGGGACGCAAAGACGGGTGGGTGGCTGGCTTACTGTCTGTCTTTGTCCACCTTGCCCTGGGGGGTAGGGACCGAAGGTTTCTTCTTCCCTGTTATGTTCCCCAGCACATAGAAGAGTGGCTGAAAGAGCTTTAAAAGTAGTAACAGCTAGGGGTGCCTGGGTGGCTCAGTTGGTTAAGCATCCGACTCTTGATTTCGGAGCAGGTCATGATCTCAGGGTGGTGAGCCCTGCATCCGGCTCTGTTCTCAACACGGAGTCTGCTTGAGATTCTCTCCTGCCCTTCTCCCCCGCCCGCCGCAAAAATAAATAAATAAATGAGATCTTAAAAAAAAAGTAATAGCAGCTGACATATGTCGAGTAATTAATATCTGCTGGGCATTATTCTTTTTTCTTTTTTAAGATTTATTTATTTATTTATTTGACAGAGAGAGACAGCCAGAGAGAGAGGGAACACAAGCAGGGGGAGTGGGAGAGGAAGAAGCAGGCTCATAGCAGAGGAACCTGATGTGGGGCTCGATCCCATAAACACCAGGATCACGCCCTGCGCCGCCCTGAGCCGAAGGCAGACGCTTAACGACTGTGCCACCCAGGCGCCCCTGCTGGGCATTATTCTAAGTGCCTTTCATGCATTAGCTCCAAGAACCCTCAGGAGAACCCTACGAAGGAGGCAGGTCTGTTATCCCCATTTTGCAGATGAAGAAACTGAGGCTCAGAGTGTTTGCATCCCTTGCTCAAGGTGATACGCTCATAAGTGATGGAGCTGGGATTTGGACTCTGGCTTCAGAGATTGAGCTGTTAACCACAAGGCCCTCCATACTTATCGCAGTGACCTGGTGAGGGTCACCTCCCAACCCTGACCCGGTCTTGACATCTTTATCTGACAACATGAAGAGATGGGCCTAGAGAATTAATCTGCTGTCCTCTCTCCCAAGTTGAAAGTCCAGGGTCCACCCAGAAGAAATCAAGTGCTCCCAGCTGCTCTAAGGGAACAGATGTGTATGGGTTCCCCACCTTTTTTTTCCTAAGATTTATTTACTTTTTTGAGAGACAGAGAGAGAGCATGAGCAGGGGGAGGGGCAGAGGGAGAGAAAGAACCTTCAACAAACTCCCCACTGAGCGCAGAGCCCAACCTGGGGCTCGATCTCAACCCTGAGATCATGACCTGAGCGGAAATCAAAAGTCGGACGCTCACCGGTCTGAGCGGTGCCCTGTATGGGTTCCTCATCTGAAGGTTCCCATTTTAAGGGGCCCACATATCTGACTTTAAGGCTACTTTCAGAGGCGTCACTGTTTCTGGAGTTCTCCAAGGGATTATCTCATTTCAGCCCCATAAAGACCTTACGAAGCTGATCATCTTCACTTTATAGCAGAGGAAACCAAGGCCCAGGGAGGTTAAAGACATCTCAAGGTCACACAGCAAGCTGGTAGTGCATTTAGGATTTGAACCCTAGCCGTCTGGCTCCAGAATGTAGGTTGTTAACTGTGTCTTTCTGCCTCCTAGTCAGATCCAGGTACCAAGGCCCCGTCAGGGCACCCGAGAGCCCACTTGCCCTTATTCACAGGCTGCCATCCCTGGCCTCAACAGGGGCAAACTCCCCAGGCTCCACATCACACTGGCTCCCACCCTCTGACGTTCCTTCCCCGTACTTGGAGCAGCAATGATGGGTCTTCCTACAGAGTCCACCTCGTTGGGCAACTCCCGCTGGGAAATCATCTGCGCTAAGAGGCAAACAGAGCATCGTGGACACACAGAGAGTTCTTCAAATGGGTCTCAGGGGGAAGAGCACAGGAGAAACTCAGAAGAGGCTTTGCAGGGTCCCTTTTCCCGGGAGGGCTCCAGCTGCTGAAGAGCCAGTTGAAGGTTAACAAGGAATCTGTGGGGGTAGTGGAAGGAGCTGGGTCCAGCATCGAGTCCCACTGCCAACCGGGCTTAAGGAGATAGGATTTAGAGGCTCCCAGCACTTACAACAAACTGTCACTGAATCAGGCACTGTGCTAAGCAGTTTATGGGGATTAGCACACTGATTCCTCCTAAGCTTATAGCACTTCTTTTTTCGTTCATTCATTCTTTTTTTTTTCCTGCAGATGATCAGGGTGAATGTAAGAGAGGTTAAGAAACTGGCCCAAGGTCACAAAGCTAGTCAGTGATAGGTGTGGGGCTAGAAGTCTCGCGGTCTCCTTCCCTTGCCTCTGCATCTATCACTGTGCCATTGCAGAAGCCGTACTGACCATACCCCCCATGCTCAGGAGCAAAACAAAAGCCTTCTCTTAGAGTCCAAGATACAAAGTGGGGTGGTCTGCAACGGAGACAAGAAGACAACCAGCTGGGGGCAAGAAGGCAGAGAGAGGAGGCCCGTGGGAGAGGCCCCCTGATCAGCCAGCCTGAGGGTCAAGAGCTCAGGCTCTGGAATCCCAACAGTTAGGTTGGAAGCCAGGCTCTGACTTGTACCTCCGAATAACAAGGGCAAGTCACTTCATCTCTCCAAACCTCGGTTTTCTGATCTGGAAAATGGGCACAGGAGCAGACCTGCTTTGAGCATCATCATGACGTGGTGAAGCCATGTGTGTGAAGCGCCAAGCACGGTGCCTGGCCTGGAGTCAGGGCTGACCGGATCTGCACAGGTATATACGACTCAGCTTAGGGGGTCAGGGCGACCTGAAGCCGTGTGAACAAGGGAGGGCTGGCTTTTGGAGGTGAGCAGGCAGCTCTGGCCTGTGTGGGGGAAGATGGGCTGAGGGGCAAAGCCGGTCAAATCACATCTCCCGGCAGAATCTTGAGGAATCTCTTAGAAAAGACTTCAAGTTTCAAAGAGTTGAAAATGATGGAATTTAAAGTAGTGAGGGGGTTCTAGTCTCTGCCCAACTTACCCTTTCCCGTCTACCACTGTGCCATGAAAGTGTGAATGATGAACATCCGTGCCTCATATGGAGCGATTTGTAATATACTTGCACATCCATGAATTAATCGGAGCTCTATGACTTGGGGCAAAATAAAGATTATTATACCCTTTTTAAGGATTGGGGACTGAGGCTCAGTGGGGGAAGGATGCAGGAGAATTGGAGCTCCTACAGCAGAGTGTTCTCCATGCTATGGGCTGAAAGTCTGTGTCCCTGCAAATTCATATGTGGAAGCACTAGCCCCCACCATGATGGTATTTGGAGATGGCCTTTGGGAGGCAATGTAGATGAAACCACGAGGGTGGAACCTCACAATGAGATTATATGAAAAGAGGACGAAACCAGAGCCCTCTCTCTCCCCAACATGTAAGGACACAGCAAGAATTATGTCTGCATCCTCATAAAGACTGTGATGCCCCTGTCTCGAAGAAGCCCACGTGTGATCTTCACACTGTTGAGCAGCCCTTTCCATTTCTCCTCTGGGCACTTGGCAGGCTGTCCCCTAGAAGGTGTGAATGTGTGTCTTGCTTCAGCCAATGAATTGAGAGGAAGTGAGGTGTGTCACTTCCAGGAGGAAACTTCCAAAGCTGCTGTGTACTTGGCCATGTCTTATTCCCTGTCACTGTGATCATGGGGACATGTGTCCATGAGGAGCCTCTGTTGTCCTGGACCTAAGAGAGACTGTGTTATGTGACAACATACATGACCCACTTTGGTTGTGCAGCAGGAGTAAGAATGATAACGTTGCTGCTTTTTACTGCAGCACAACCTAATATAACTTGGCAGGGAGAGCCAAGAATGTTTGGGTCTCTGAGCAAAGATGACGGTCCAGGGACAGAAACCACAATATTGAGAAGGGAGTAAGAGGTGGGGGAGGGGCGCTTGGCCAATGAGTCCACTAGAATTTAAGCTCCGTGAAGGCAGAGATTTTGTATATTTTGTTGACAATTGCTTCCCTAGTGCTTAGAAGAGTGTCCAGCAATCAGCAGGTGCTCATTAAATGTTGAGTAAATGAATGAATGACCTCCGTATTCCCCCAATAATTGGTCCAGAACAAGACCATTCTGAGTGAATCCACTTAAGACAGGAGCCAAAATTTCATATGAACTAGTGAGTGAAAAAAATGTTTCCAACTGGGATTTTATTTTGAAAAGTGAAACTAAAATTAGGAATATAGAATCTTATATTGGGCCAAAATAAGATTATAATTACAGCCATGTGCTAACCCTTTCAATGAACAAAGAACAAATCAACTATTGATTGGGTTGGGGGGAGATACATTTTTTGTGCAAAATTAAATGCTAGCATGATATGACTTTTTTTTTTCATTTCTTGTTTCACTGTCACAGTGTAACGATTCAAGTTTCCTATCATGAACTCATTGTTGCCAATTTTTCCTTCTCTTGTTGACTGGTCTACCTCTTCAGGGTTCTAATTCATCTGTGACTTTTTGTGTGATTTGAAGAGCCCTCCGATGTTCCCTTTGGTTGGCGTCATTAAATCCTACAACCTTCACAAGATTTCAGTTTCATTCTGTGATCCTTCGGCATTGTATGTTCAGCTGCTGACACCACCCCAAACCCAAAGAGAGCCTGATGGATGTAGATATTAAGTGATGGGTAGGGATGGATCCTGGCATTGAGCAAGGAGAGATGTTCAGGTGGGAACTACTTTTTAAGTGGTCAGTTCATTAATGTTCTTCTATTAGATGACTCTTTTTAAACCTACAACCTCACATCTGTGGGGTCTCAGATAATGATTACTGAGACTCCTGCATGGCATCTGAACAAGGAACAGGGGAGATACATGGCCAACCAGGTGAACCCATCCCCTGCCCTCCAGCCGCTCTCACCCATGGCTCCTTTCTAGGCTGTACTGGGAGGATCCACTCCAGCTACCTGTCCTGACCCTGGGTCCTTCACTGTCCCCAGAATGGCACCCATGGAAGGAAACACGTTGTGTCCTGGGCCCAGCAGTGTGATCCCTAATGTGGTTATAGGAAGAGGGAGAAGAGCTCTGTACTAGGATCTCCTGGAACTCAGGGACATTCACAGTGAAAATTCTAGCACAGAGTTTCAAACTGAGGACTGTGATCCCCCCAGATCCTAGTGACTATTCAAGAGGTGAAATTAAAATCCTCAGGTCCGGCAGTTTGTCTTCCTGGAGTCCCCATTTGACCAGTGCTTCCTCGCTTCAGGATTGCCAGTAGCTTTGGCTGAAGCCTGACTCCTTCATGTCAAATTCAGCCTCCCTGATGGTCACCCCCCCATCCACTTCTGCTGCCTGATCCCATATTATTCCTCTTCTCTTAACCCTATGTTCCTGGCAAAGCAGTACATTTGTTCCTCCCTGGACCCCCATGAGCCCCCAAATTCATGTCCTTGCTTATGCACTTCCCTCCACCCAGAGACCATTGTCCCATCTACCAGTTTCTAAATCTCCTTGTCCTCTGGGCCTTTTCAAGTCCTGCCTCTTCCCTGAAGACTTTTCTGATCTCTTTATCTGGTGTGAGGCTCCCTCCCCTGAGCCCCCTTAGCCATATCCTGCTATAATCATCCCCCTCCATGATGGTTCTAACATCTCCAAGGGGATGGCATAGAGGCCCTTCTCATTCCTCTTCTGTCCTGGCACCAGGCACATAGCATGTGCTCAGGAGTATCCCTTGCTTCATTTCTGGTTCAATGGCTCTGCCATTTGCTAGGTGACCTTAAACCTAGCGCTTGGAGGTCTCCAAGACTCAGCTTCATCAGCTATAATGTAGGGATTAAATAAAATACCAGGGGTAAGGTCACTGACAAGGGGACAGCACAGGGCAGGGAAGACATGAGGTACTGGTCCCTCCCTCTGGCAGCCCCTTCTCTGTCTCTTTTGCAGACTCATCCTTCCATGAGGCAAGTGACTGGGCATGGAGGCAAACATTCCACAAGGGCCCATCTCAGGCCACCTCTGCTGTCCCAAAGTGGTTGACCCCTGCCTTGTTCCAGTATATGAGCAGCTGACTCACAAATGTGTCTCTCCAGCCTGTATCCATCCCTGCACCTTAGGTCCAGAGAAACCCCATTGCATTCTCCTTTTGGCTAGCTCAAGGAGACCTCAAGTCCAAGTGCTCTTCTCCTTGGCACTATTTTAAATAGTTGATTAATGTTGGTCTGCCTATTGGAAACTGCAAGCTCGTTGAGGACAGCGACACAATACCTAGCACAGAACCTGGCCTAAAGTAGGTATCCAGTACCCGGATGATTGTTGATCTTTTCCCTCTTTCCACCCTACCTTGTCTGTTCATTCACACTGACCTACCTGATGCCTGTCAACAAAGAATTCCTGCCTCTCCCAACATGTACTCCCACACCTCCAGTCCATATGAACCCTCCCTTGCTCCTCTCTGTCCATCCAAATATCCACAACCCCCCTAATTGCTACCTCCAAGTCCCCACTCCAACACCACCTTCTCCAGGAAGCCTTCTTAGCCCCACACTGAATGCCCCTGATCCCAACCCCTTCTCCCAGAAGGCTTCATGTGTCAGCTATGCTGCTGGGTGATTGCCCCTTCTTCCAGAAGGCTTCATGTGTCAGCTATGCTGCTGGGTGATTGCCTCCCAAGAGCACTGGCTAGGGTTTTCACGATGGAGTGCCCAGTGGTCACGTTCTCTTAAAGGAGGTTAAATGGGATGACAGGATGAGTTCATCCTTGGTGACCTACAGCCACACTTTGTTCACTGAGCCCACTGAGTTGTTCCCAATGCCTGCAGGGAAGTCTGTTGATTTTTTTGTTTATGGTGACCCTCTACTTGGCATTGCCAGAAGGGGGACGCTAGTGAGACCATGAGAAATCTAGGTTGGCTTGGCCTTTGGTTACCCTGGCCATGTAGGTGGAGGAAATTAGCCAGGAGGTGCTAGAAGGGATGCACTCACCCAGCAGAAAGGACAGCTTGAACCCTGAGGTCAGGGTCCTGGAGGAGCAGCTGACGTGGAGCCCTGGGTGGGATTCTTCCACTTTCTCCACTCCTCCAGGAGTCTCCTTTCTCTGTGGAGCTAGCCCCCTGCAGAACCATAGTCAACATCATTTGTTGGCGAAGGAGAAGCCAGGGGACCATTGCAGGTGCCCACTCAGAGTGGCATATGGTGAGAGACACTAACACGCACAGAATTGTTTCTTCTTCCCTCTGGGTCAGGATGACTTTACTAACAGTCCATTCCACCACCCAGCAAACCAATGGCCAATGGCTGGAATCTCTACGAGATTAGTCTGGCCTGGATTTGGGGTTGATCCTCACACTATTTTCTGCAAGGCCACAGACCCCTAGTTACCTATCCCCCAAGGCTGGGAACCTTGGCCTGTCTCACATCCAAAAAGCAGTGGGGTCTGCAGTCCACCCATCAGAACACAGTGCCCATCTCACCTTGGGCCCTGGATCCCCAGCTGTGTGAGGCTGGATGGAAAACAGCACTCTTCCTGGAGGGGGATGCTAACCAAAGCTGGGTGATGCCTCAGGGATCCTGCCCAGCAACCTCTGGGTCAGGTTCAATACACAATCATCCGTCCACGCACATGTGTTCACGTGCATGAGCACACACATGTGCCCCACACCCTTAAATCCCTGCAGGCACAGGGCATCCCACACAAGTACCCCTAAACACGTGAACACACTTATACATGCACCACTGCTCCGCCTCCCCTTACCAACTTATGGAGCTCACTCCCTACTCTCCACGGACACACCCCTGCACACACATGCCCCATACACTTATCAACACACATCCTATACACCACATACCCACGTGCTCAGCAACCTCCAAGCCTAGCTAACCAAGGGAGCCTCCATGCTCTCTGCCCTCCACCCTGGGCAGGAGGTCAGGAGTTCATCCAGCACCCTCTGAGCTTCTGCCCAGTTCCCGGGGACCTACCTGGGTTCAGACAAATGAACCCAGGGATCAGGCTCCTTGCCAGCAGAGGAGAGGAAGAATGCCCTGCTTTGTCTAAAGACTTCTAGAAAGAAAGAAAAAGAAAAAAGACAAGGCGAGAAAGAGAGAGAGAAAGAAAGAGAAAGAAGGAAAGAAAGAAAGAAGAAAGAAAAAGAAAGGAAGAAAGAAAGGAAGGAAGAAAGAAGAAAGAAGAGCAGAACAGAGACACAGGAAGGTGCCTGTTGCTCTTGGAGGAGGAGAAGAGGAGGGGAAGCTTCTGGCCTCTACCCCACCAAGCCTCCACCAAGCCTCCGCTACTGCGCGACAGTGCGGAGGGAGCGTCGCCTCAGATGGAACTGTTGGGGCTGCGGGAGATGTAATGACAGGGCTCCAGCAGGGCTTGACATGTTAGCAGACACCACTGCTACGCTCCAGCCAAGTCCCCCCGCGCCGGCCCACCTCACCACCCACCTCCCACCACCAGAGGACCCCTTCTTGGTCCTGGAGCTCCACTTACCTGGCAGGAGGGGGGGACATGTGCCGCACTCAGCTGGTGGCTAAGGGGACAGTCACACGCCGGGCACCTGGAGGGCAGCAGGCACGAGCCAGGCAGCCAGGGACGGACAGCCTGCAGAGCTCCTGGCAGCCCCAGGGCTCCGGAGGACAGACAAGAGACGACGGGGACCTGGAGATGGGGGAAACAGGTGGCTGGGATGGGGGAGGGTAGGAGGGAGGCAGAGACAGAGAAGAGAGAGACACAGAGAGAAGGAGATGCAGAGAGAATCACACACAGAAAAGAAGAGAGAACTAGACAGCTCCAGAGAGAGGGAGAGAGAGGGAAGGAGTGGGGAGAGAGAGAGGGAGGGTGAGAGGGAGAGCGAGAGGGTGAGAGAGAGAGGATGGAGAGGGAGGGAGGGAGGGAGGAGGATTCCAGCAGCAACATGTGGTAGTTACAGCTCTCACTTCTAGTGCTGGAACATCCTGAACCCCATCTTTTTCTGACCCCCTCCCCTAGTGCAAACACACATCGTACACATCCTGACGCACACAAACACACGCACTTGCATAGCCGGCGGCACACAGAGGCACGTGAATTCATCATGTCTACACCCTCCTGCGTGCCCTTCCGCACACACACTCAGGATAGCCCAGCAGCCAGCCCCTCTGCCTCCCACACGCTGGACCTGCCCCAGAAGCAGCACGTGTCTGGGCAAATACTCCCTTTGTCCACAGCCCCAGAAGCTGCCTCCCTGCACCCGGAGTTGCTGGAGGGGGCGCCCAGGGCTGGGCTCCAGTGCCCAAGCCCAGTGCCCGCCGACCGGGCGGCTGGCTTGATGGAGGCGCGCATGGCCAGGGCTGTTGAGGTGGCCGGCAGGAAACAGAGCCAACTGTTTTGTCAGAACGTAACCATGACAATCACCCCATGCTCGCACTGCTGGTGCTGCCCCCCCTCCCCCCGCCTCCCCTCCTCTGGAGCGCTGGAGGAAGCAGGAGGCCACTTAGCAGCCTTTGCTAATTCCTGCTGGGACTGATGGGAAGGGCTTGGCCAGTGATAACAGGCATGTGGGCAGCCCCTCCTTGAAGGAAGGGGGCTGCCTCCGGGCCCTTCAGCACTGTGCTGGGCCTGCCATGGCCCTGGGGCCCTGCTCCCTGGGGCCAGAGCAGAGCTGGCTCCCTTTACGTCTCCTTGTCCCCCAGCAAGTCCAAGCTGTAGCTCCATCAGGAAATGCACCCTCCCCCCTCCCGGCCATGAAGCAGCCAAGCAGACGGCTCTAGATACTGTGCTCATGGGCTGGTTATCTGCCGAGACCTTTGGCCATGCCTATCCAGCCCTAGAGCCCCAAGCCATCACCTCCTGCCCTTGGTCATGCCAAAGCCACAAGGGAAATTGCTAGGCTTTTTGGGTTTCCAGGAGGCATCAGACTAGAGGTCTGGCCTCTGGGGTACAAAGTTGGACCACCCAGAGAACCAGAGGCTTATTGTATCAAGGACAAGTAGAACTGGAAGCAAGAGGTCTGCCGAGTGGCTCTGTGAACCCGAACTTGGAGTCTAGAGCTAAGCAGTCCCGGGTTGAGTAGGTAGGTGCCCCAGGAGAACGGGACAGAGTTAGCAGTCCTACACCTGCACATCTCCTTTAGGCCTTCGAACGCCCTGAGAAGAGGGGCTTCATCCCGACGTGGTAGGGGCACTGCAGTTCAGAGCAGTGGAGTCACTTGCCCAAGGACACATGGTAGGAGGTGATGAGAATGGATTCAAACTCATGCCTGTCAGACTCTGTCGCCTGGGAACTTTCCACTACACCTCGTTGGCCTTTTCAAGCCGTTACTGCGTGCCAGGCAGTGCACGCAGGGCCTGGAAGAAGGGCATGCTCGCTTGCTCTGTGCTACACACAGGGAGATCAATGCTGTGTTCCTCCTCATGTCAAAAAACAAGCCCAGAGAGGTGAAGTAACTTGCCCAAGGCCACACAGAAAGTGGGAGAGCCAAAATTCAAGTACAGGTCTGTCCGACTCTGTCCCTCCACCCTGCCTCCTTCACCACAATCAGGCGACATCCAGGACAGAAGACCTATCCCTTTTCTGGATTCTCTGCCTAAGGAGGGTGGAGTCTGATGGTGGGACAGGGACAGTGGGCAGACGCAGTGGGACAAGGAAGGGGTGAAAGAAGCAGAGATGTCACCTCGGGTCCAAGACCCGGGATCTTAGTCAGAAGTCTGAGAATTAATGGTTCCACCATTAGAGAGTCACATCATAGGGTTCCCTGGAGACTGAAGTTCCCCCAGACCTTCATTAAATGTCTACCTGAGACCCCAGGTCTTTCCCGGCCCTGCGGGTGTAAACCAGCTGAAAGGGAGGCCCCAGCAAGAGAATTTTGGAGAATAGTCTGGAGGGAGAAACTTGGGAGGGTACTGCCGGGCAAGGGGAATGGAGGTGTAGAGAGGGACGGAGCTAGCCTGAGCAGAAGAACTTCTCTGACTCGGGGACTGCTGGGGTGTCTTAGCACAAATGACAGAAGATGATGTTTGGGGACTGGAATGCTGCCTTTGTTACATGGAGGATGAACCCAGGTACAAGGCAGAATTCACTCTGGCACCATGGCTTGCCCACGGGGAGCCAGGCTTTGGGTCCCGTGCTTGGAGAGGGTGTTCAGGAGCAGACACAGATTTCAGGAGCCTGCCCAAGTGGGAAGAGGCACAACGGTTCCCAACCAACTTTCCTTCCACTTGCAGTCCCGACGACGTCTTTCCCCCCACATTGTCTTGAATGCTCGTGACCCCCCAGGGAGCAGGCAGAATCAGCCCTGCTCTTGGAAGGGTGGGGGATGGAGGCTGAGACGGGTGCGACTGGCTCCTGGAGTCCCCTTGAGCCACACTTTCCCCCGCAGGTAACAGACTGGGGTTTAAGGGGCCCAGACATTTAGAATTCCCAGTCTTCCCCAAAGCCCAGTTCTCAGCCCCCATGAAGTTCAAGATCTCTGTCCCCCGTTCAAGCCACTGCCAGANAAGATCTCTGCCCCCCCGTTCAAGCCACTGCCAGAGTCATCCTTTCTGCTCAGCAATCCCACGCCTGGAGCTTGCATTCGAGGACCCAAATTCTCCAGGATTCAAGGTCAGCCTGGATGAGTGGTGATAAGGCCATCCAGAGAAACGCAGGGTGGTGGGTGACAGAGGATCTGAGCCCAGGACTGGGTGGGGAGAGAAGCCTGCCAGCTTGGAGGTGGTTTCCAGAGCTCCCTCTGCTCGAAGCTCTGGGATTTCCTTACCTGCTGCTTCGGGTTCCCAGGGCTGCTGTGACAAATGGCCCCAAAATGAGTGACTTAAAAGAACAGACATGTATTCTCTCGCTGTTCCGGAGGCTAGACATCAACATTAAGTGTCGGCAGGGCCTTGCTCCCTCTGAAGGCTTAGAGAAGAAGCCTTTCCTGCTGTTTGCACCCTGAGTGGCTCCTGGCGGTCCTCCGCCTTCCAGCCTTCCTCTGCTTGTAGCTGTGTGGCTGGACCCTGCCTCTGTGTCACACAGCCTCCCCCACACGTGTCTCCGTGTCTTGGTGTGTCTGTCTCCAAACTCCCCTCTCCTCTCTCTTATACAAACACCTGGCACTGATTAGGGCCCATTCTCATTTCCACCTGATTACATCTGCAAAGACCTTACCCCAAAGAAGGTCACGTTCACACACTGGGGGTTAGGACTTGAGCATATCTTTTCAGGGGACACAATTCAACCCACAAAAGACGTTCAGAAGGTAACAAAGAAAGACGTGGGACTGGCGCATGACTCCAAGAGGCCAGTTCTCTGGACTTCTAGAAATTTGGAGAGGAGAGGAAAGCAAGTGGCAGTATAATAAGGTGCTTAAGTGTGGACTTGGGCACCGGACTGCCAGGGTTCAAGCCCTGACTCTCTTATTCCCTGGCTGTGTGCTCTTGGGGAAATCACTTAACTTCTCTGTGCCTCAGTGTGTCCCCTCTGTAAAATGGGGATACTCAAAGTGTTATTATGACAATTACATGAGTTAACATTTGCAAAGCATTGAAGATAGCGTGGCAATTAGTAAGCATCCCATGAGTGTTAAAATAAGCATTAAGTGTCCCCTAGACCAATGTTACTGTTTCATAGATGTGAACACTCAGATCCAGAAAGGGGAGATGACATCCCCTCAGGTCACCAGTTGGGCCAGCTGGGGTACAGGGTTGCCCTCAGGGGAGATTAAATCTCTTTCCCATTTCTTGTGTAGCTGGAGAAATCAGGGGGATGGTCCAGAGGGGCGGCAAGAGAGGAGGAGGTGGGTGTAGAGGGGGAGAGGGGACCCCATTGAGGACAGAAGCAGTATGTTCCTCCTGTCCCCAAACACACATCTCTTTTCCCACCCAGCCCTCTGTTTGCAGGAATGGAAGCAATCCTGTAACTGTTTCTGCCCACACAGAGGAAAACAAGCCTCCGGAATGTGTAATCAACACAGTCTGGGTGAGAAGGGAAAGCGAGTCCTCCAGTGACGCAAACTGGGGGCCCAGGGCAGGGCTGGCAGACAGATCAGGAAAGGTCCGGCTGGGGTAACGGGCAGTGGGTTGGCTATTTCCCCTGAACACCCCGGGCATGGTGGCCAGGCTGGGCGCGCAGAGCGTGTGAGAGGGCACCTGTCTCAGGCTTAATTCCTGAGGGGGCTGGATGTGGCTGTGTATGGCTGTGGGGTGCAAAGGGGACCAGGTCCCAGCTTTGGAGGTAACAGGCTGACGTGGGCTGCATTCCCAGCAACAAACTCATGACCTCCCTTCCTTTCTTTACCTCCCCTCCCAGCCCCTCACCTGCTGCAAGAAATAGTGAAATCGTCCCAGATTGTCACTGCTCCTATATGCATGCATGCTCTGTGCCCTGTGATTTGGAAGCTCTTCTTCTAAAAAGGTGGATAAAGCCCCTCCCCCCTTCACCTTGGCTTCGGCCCCATGACAACCAATGGGATGTTGGAGGGTATGACGTAACCAAAGGCTTGCAAAGTCCTCGCCTGATTGGGCTTGCTCTCTTGTGCCTGTGCCCTGGTTGCTGTGAGAAGAACAAGCCCAGAGTGGGATGCTCTGGTGCCAGGAGGAGGAGGAGGGACACATGGAGCAGGACCAAACTACCCCAGTCAACCCCCACCGAGATCGGCCAACACTTAGCTGATCTAGAAAAACTGATCGGTGTTGTAAGTCACTGGGATCGGGGTGGTTTGGTTAGCAGCATTTTCTGGCAATAGCTAAGTGATACGCCACTTCTCGTAGATTTCGGCTTCCTGATGTCTTCTGAGCACACGCCTCCTTTCCACCTCCTGCCTCCGTTCCAGCCTCCTAACTGCTTCTTATCCCCACACTGCAGCCAGTTCTCTGGAATACCTGATGATGCCAGTCCCTACCCATTACCCCTTTCTCAGCCCAGCCTAAACCTTTTCAATGTCCCTCCATGGCTTTCAGTAAAAAGTCCCCTTCTTAGCTTAACATTCAAGGCCCTTTATGATATTGCCTCTGCCCTCTCTCTGGCCCTGCTCCTGCCCAGTCCCCCATGTGGACCCTACCCCCAGCCACGTAGAACTACTTGGGGTTCCTTCCACATTGGGTTGTTTCAAACCTCTGGGGTTGAAGCAACTGTTAATCCCTTCGTTGAGAAGACGCCCTTCCCTGTTTCCATTTAGCTATGGTCCACTTGTCCTGCGAAGGGGAAGCACCACCATCAGCCAGATCACCAGACCAAGGAGCTGTAGTATCCTGTGTTTAGTGCAGAGCCCAGCATACAGTAGGTGCTCAACTAATGCAATGTCACCTGAATAAGTGAATGAGGGCATGGACTAATGAGTCTCTCTCAAGGGCAGTCTTGGGCTAACATATGTGTATTTATAACATCGAACGCTGATCCTGTTGCATACAGGGCTTCTTGAGTATTTGTTGAATAAGTGAATGAATGAACATGACCGCATCCCCTCAGTGTCCCAAAGAGTTATGGCAAGCTTCTCCTCTCCTTGCCAGAGAAGGTGGCAGTGGTGGTAGTGGGGGAGGAGGCTTGGCATTGGGCATAGCGGGATGAAGGCGGGAGGGGCCTTGAGGGAGCCATCTGCTCTGAGTCCAGGCAAGAGAAGTTACACTGTCTGCAGAGGGCTAAAAACCATCCGATAGACCCCAATCAGTCTGTGTTTTATCACCGTGCAGTGCTAAGTTAGAACAACGTCAGTGATCAAATTGGCCCCCCCACTGGGCAGACCACTCCTGCCACCTCTGCCTTGATGTCTTGCTGCTTACCATCCCCATGAGAGAGTCTGCACTCCCCACCCGCCAGGACATCCTTGGAGAGATAGGGCAGCTCAGTCTCTGGGGAGAGGGACACTGGCAACCTCAGTGAGCCCAGCCTGGGTTATCGAGGCTTGCAGTGCAAGTTACATGCCAAGAAGCTACTGGCAGGGCCATGGGGCATGTGGCTAAAAGGGGGCAAAGGCAGGATTTGCACCCAGGTCTGCATGCATCTAGAGCTTGTCATCTTCACCCCTTCCAGGTCCTATCTCTAGCTGGCCCTGGAGCTTGGTCTCCTCTTGCCCCCTGGCCTCTGGCTGAAGACAGAACCAGCCCAGAGGGTGCACTCATCACCTTTGGCAGCACCAGCCTCAGGAAAGAGGTCAGCCCTGGCCTCAGGTACTAGTCTCCACCCAGCCACTCAGTACTCACCTACATAAGGACACCTGACACTGGTCTCCTGGGGATTGAACCCTGAGTCAGAAGACTGGCCGTGAGACTGGTCCTATCACTTGCTATGGGTGGGGACCACTTCCCCTTTCTGAGGCTTGATTTTCTTATCTCCAGGGTAGCCATCCTGCGGTCCACCCTGCTGTGCAGCCAGCTCCTGGATGCTCTCTCCAGCACTGCTGCTGCCACCATTCCAAATACCCCTCAGGCCCCTCCAGGGTGACTGCCACAGCCTCTGGGTCCTTGCTTCCCCTCAGGCCCCTCTGGTCAGTTCTCCACGCAGCTGCCAGAGTGAACTTTGCAAAGCATCAAACCCGATCTCATGACACCCTGATGAAGTCAGCAAACACTTCCCATTACTATCGGGATAAGGACACAATTCCTCTGTACCTCGGCCAACAAGGACCACCCGCAGAGCTGGTCCCTGCTGACTTTTTCCACTGTTTCCACTCTGCACCCTCCAGAGGCACTGTGTTCCCTGCAGACCCCATGGCCTTCGGGCTACCTTCCAGCTCGGAGCTGTCCCCTTTCTCCGGAACATTCTTCCCTCCTCTCTTAATGAGCAACTCTACTTCCTCAGATGTCAGTTCGAGGATCACTTCCCCAACTGAGGCTCTCCTTGCCCTGAGTACCTGTCCTCTGTAGCCTTTCTGGCACTTGCAACTGAATATTCTACCACGGGATCCCATGGTGCATGTCTTTCTCTTTCTCCGGAACATTCTTCCCTCCTCTCTTAATGAGCATCTCTACTTCCTCAGATGTCAGTTCGAGGATCACTTCCCCGTGGGATGCTCAAGGTCAACTTCCCCAACTGAGGCTCTCCTTGCCCTGAGTACCTGTCCTCTGTAGCCTTTCTGGCACTTGCAACTGAATATTCTACCACGGGATCCCATGGTGCATGTCTTTCTCCCCTCCCACAATGACGGCTCCAGGAAGGCTAATACCTCAGCTCCTTTGGCAACTGTAGATACCACACCCAGCGTGATGCCTGGCACAGGGTAGGCATGCAGTAAATATTTTTTGAACAGCCGAATAAGTGAAAATAAATGAAAGCCTTAATGGAAGAGACCTTGATCAAAACTATAAATCCTAGGTACTTAGTTGGAATTATTATTATATCCACTTTACAAATGAGGAAACAGAGGATCACAGGAGTGAAGGGACTTACCCAAGTCTCTGGGCTTAGTGGCACAGCCAGGGCCAGAACCCGGAGCCGGCTGCTGGCTCCCGGAGGGGTTCGGTCCCTGCTTGCTGAGCTGAGCTGTGCTCTGCCTCCACCTCCAGGGCATGTCCCCTGCACGCTGTCGCCTCTCCAGAAGGTGGACTGCCCGGGGTGTGCAGATGGCTGCTGGCAGAGGTCAGTGCTGGCGGGAGACAGCTGCTCTGCCATCAGGTACCTGTTTCTGATTCATGCTCTGTTATCATACGTGGGGCCTCGGTGCAAACACACAGGCAGCAACAGCTCCTGGCTTCAAAGCCGTCCTGGGCAGGAACAGAGACGTGCCCGGCCAGGGGTCCCGGGCGGCTCAGCGCCGCGGGGACAGGCGGGCGCCGGGACAGATGTGGGTGGCTGGGAACAGGTGGCTGCTCAATGGGAAGGATGCAAGGAGGGATTGCTCAGGGGACAAAGAAGGGCCCACTCTCTGAAGCTATCAATCTCGAAATGCACTCTTTGGCTTTTTAAACATAGATGCATCGCAAAGAAGGAGGAAGAGGAGAAGAAAGGAGCATACATTGCTTCAAGGGTGGACAGGAGCACTTCCTGTTTCTTTTTTTTTTTTTTAAGATTTTTTAAAAATTTATTTATTTGACAGAGAGAGACAGTCAGAGAAAGAGGGAACACAAGCAGGGGGAGTGGGAGAGGAAGAAGCAGGCTCCCAGCAGAGGAGCCTGATGTGGGGCTCGATCCCATAACTCTGGGATCACACCCTGAGCCAAAGGCAGACGCCTAACGACTGAGCCACCCAGGCACCCCTGCACTTCTTGTTTCTTGTCTTTTTGTCTCTTCACGCTTTTTCCCGGAGAAGAGGAGAATGCATTTGGAGTCCCTGCAAATCTGCAGGCCAGCCTGGGACACTTTGTGCATTGAGGACCTACAATGAGTCTGGCACTGTGCCAGGTGCTTTCACGCATGTGCACACACACACACATATGTACTCATACATATGTACACACACACACTGTTTCACATAATTCTCAACACAGCTCTGGGAAGCTTTTTCTGTTGTTGTTTGGTTTGGTTCAGTTCAACAAATATTCGAGTGTCTTCTCTGCTAGCCTCGGGGCCACAGTGGGGAGCATGGACACTGCCCCTGCCATCATGAATCCTACATTCTACAGTCATGAGAACATTTGAGGTTCGAGAAATGCCTCTAAAGGGACAATTTGAGTGACATGGTAGAGAGTCACTACAGTGAGGGGTGCGATGTCAGATCGGGAAGTCAGGAAAGGCTTCTCTGAGGAGGTAACATCTGAGCTGAAGCATGACAGGTGCGGAGGGCTCCAGCTGCTCGGAAAATGGAGTGGGGGAGGAGCAGAGGTGCAGCAGGCACAAAGCATGGGAGGGGGGCCGTGGGCTCCAGGAAGAGAAGGGGACCATGCTGGCTGGAGCAAAGTAAGAGTGGCCCACGCAGGGGGGAGGGGCAGTGGGGCGACAGGAGCAGTACCCGGCCCTGTGGAGTGGGAATTCTACTCTGAGAGCAATGACAGCCTCTGCAAGATGATGAACTGGGAGAAATAGGTTTTTGTTTACATTTGATGAGGTCGTCCCAGCCACCGTGTAGAGAATAGATTTGAGTGGGGTGAGCTGGGAGAAGGTCAAGGGGTCACCTATCATGGAAATAGAAGTAACAGAGGGTGGGTCGCCTGGGTGGCTCAGTTGATTAAGCGACTGCCTTCGGCTCAGGTCATGGTCCCAGGGTCCTGGGATCGAGCCCCGCATCGGGCTTCCTACTCAGGGGGGAGTCTGCCTCTCCCTCTCCCTCTGCCACTCCCCCTGCTTGTGCTCTCCAGCTCTCTCTCTGACAAATAAATAAATAAATAAGATCTTAAAAAAAAAAGAAGTAATAGAGGGGATGGGGGATGGTGGTGACAGAGAGCAGTGGCGGCTTGCGTGGGGGGGTACAGGGAAGAGAAGAACTGAGGGTACTTTCTAGGTTATGGGCTTGTGCAATGAGATGGGTGACCGGTGCCCTTCACAGAGGTAGGGAAGGTGGGAAAGACCAAGTTGGAAGCAGCGTGGGTGGGAATCTAGAAGTCTATGTTGAATATAATGAGTTTATGGCAAATCAGGTATCCGGGGGAAGCTTCTCGTTGGATATATGGGTTTGGAGCTCAGATGACACCGAGCAGAAGACAACACTTGGGAGTCATTAAGCTCTCGATGGTAATCGGCACCGTGCGACAGGACCCTCTGTGGGCTGAGAGTTGGCTGAGCGTCTGTTGTCAGTCCCACTACAGCAGGGACCATGCCTGTCATCATCACTGCCCTATGACTCCCACACCTACAATCCAACGCATAGTCAGCGTTTGTTATGACAGTACTGAAGACGGAAAGATAAAGATGCAAAGAAATCCAAGGTCATGATCTCTTTCTTCAAGGAGTTTCTGTTCCTCAAGGCCGCCTGGAAGCAAAGGCAGCTTCACATGGATAGAACGATAGCCACACAGACATCTGGGACTATCCCGATGAGCCAGGGATAACATTTACCTTAGCCTCTGAGTCTGCGTTCACGTGTGGTCCAAATGAATAGGCCAAGCACAACTTGAAAGGAAGACGGATAAAGATCTCGGGAGCAAGTATTTCCACACCCTTTGCAAGTATCTGTTCGATGCTCCACACCGGAGACACGGTTAGCAGCTTGAAACACCATTTGCCTTTGCTTTTCTGCCAGCTGTCGAGGAGTGCCTTTGCTACTGTGCTCGTCTCGTTGCATTCCGGCCCTTTCCTTTGGGGACGTCCTCACTGTCCTCTCCCCAGACATCCCTCCCCACCTCCCACAAAACCACAAGCTTTGCAAGGGCAGGGGGCTTGCACTGATTTGTCTTTGAAACTCCAGAGGCTGCCTGGCCGCTGGGCCCGCGACAGTTAATGAACAACTGATGTCCATGACAGATAACAGAAGCGTGGTGGGTTTATTGAATGAATGAATTCTTAGCTATTGACTGAAGCAAATTCTCTAAGGATGTCTCTTAGGTAAGTAAGTCTCTTCACCTCTCTGGGCCTCAGTGTCTCCCAAACACAGCCTAGAAAGGAGCTGCAATGCCTGGTTTCTTGCTTGCTGTAGCATATATGAATTCATACATGTTCATTCGGGGGGGGGCGTGGTGCTCCTGGCTGAGCTGAAGCTAATGCAGGCCATTGATGTAGCCGCCAGCTCTGCTTGGGGCAGGGACACTGAGTGCAGGAAGATCCGGGTGCCAGCGCCCAGGGCCAGAGGGGGGAGGTTTGTAAAGTGTGGTCTGGAGCACTTCCTGGTCAAGAAAGGCATTGGAACGAAGAGTATTGGTTATTCTTACAATACAAAATAATCGAGCTATCTATCCGTGGTTAGTCCGTCCGCAGGCATAGCTGATTCTCCCTCCAAAATATCTCTTAGATCCATCCCCAGCGCCCCCGCATCCCCAGACTCTGCAGCAGTCTCCTATTTCCCTCTTGCTTCGCCCCACAGAGTGACTTTAAAAAACATAAATTAAATCACATCCCTGCCCTGCTTGAAACACCTTGGGAATTACATCATGCCCAAATCCCAACTCCTCACTTTGGTCTTGGGTGACCTGGCCCAGGGCCCAGTCTCCCTCCTCAACCTGTGTTCCAGCTAATGCCCCTCCTCTCAGTTCCTCAAGCCCAGCCTTCAGGGCCTCCCCGCTGCACCACTCCCTCCCCAAGGAGTGCCCAGCCCCTCACCTTGGGCAGAATCCACTTAGAATTCTCACTAGAAATGTCACCTCTTCAGAGACATCCTCCTTGATTACTGATCCCAAGCCAAAGCCTCCTCTTAGTTTATCTTAAGTGAACAGCATCCTGTCTATTTCCTTAGTAACTCTTCCCACAGCCCGAAATTTCTCTGTTCATTTGTGTGTTTGTCCTCTCCCCCCGGCCGCCTGCCCATCAGACAAAGTCCTCAGAGAATGGATACCACGTCATGTCTGTTCCCCAGGGCACCTCCGGGGCTTAGCACAGCACCTGGCATACAGCAGATGCTCAATAANGCCCGAAATTTCTCTGTTCATTTGTGTGTTTGTCCTCTCCCCCCGGCCGCCTGCCCCTCAGACCACAAAGTCCTCAGAGAATGGATAACACGTCATGTCTGTTCCCCAGGGCACCTCCGGGGCTTAGCACAGCACCTGGCATACAGCAGATGCTCAATAAATAGTCGTTCCATGAACAGATCCTTCCTGTTCTGTGTGGACCCCAGCATGGCTCCGACACAGTGAGGACAGAGGGGGCAGGGGCTATCTGGGGATCTCGAAGCTTCAGCCTGGGGAGCATCGGACAATAGCACCCTGGCACAGGTCACAGCTGGTGTGCCCCCCAAAACCTGAGGCCGGGTTTCTCAGCAATGCAATGTGGCCTAGCATGCAGGTGTTCCAAGGTGTGTGGCAAACAGCGTGTTTCCCCCGGGGACTTCTAGCAACACTTACAGGGACTTTGGAGGGTTCTGAGCTGCTCCCCAGGTGGTGGACCCCCGCGCCTGGGGGTTTATGTATTCATGTTAGGACACCTGCACATGGTTGCTCGCCTTTGCTGTGGCCCTTGGCTCTCAGCAGTGAATGAAACTGCATTTGGATTCAGTTAGTGCCCTGCAGCCAGTCTCTCAATTCTCCTTGGGGGAGTCCGGCTCAGCCGCATTCCTCGACTTGGCTCTGATTGAAGCCCAGGGCCTCCTTAAAGCTACACGACTTAGTTCTGGGGAGAATGCAGGAATGGCACCATCTCTCACAACTTGGTCTTTGCTTCCCCTGCTCTGCAGACGTTCCCTGGCAGGTGTCGCAGGAGCAAAAAGCAGAGCCTTACCTGGCTTCTGGCGGAGTGTTGCTGGCCTGTGGTGAGCCTTCATCTTCAAGGTGTAAAAGGGGTGGACGGTGCCTAGGAACCAAGGGTTGCCCATTCACCTACTTACCCCCCTGGATGCCCAGACCTCCCCAAGGCGAACACTTACCAGCACTTCTTCCTAAAGCTCTGCTATGGAATCAGACAAATCATTCCCCCTTGACGGAGATGCTCAGAGTCCAGCCGGGACCATGGTCCAAGCAAACGCAAGCATGCGACTCTCCTCCTTATCAAGGAGCATTTCTGCTTGGGGCTGGAAGGAGTTAGGGGAGAGGCTGGGGCTTGTGGCTGGCAGCCGAAGGTGGCCGCGGACGGTGGTCTTCTGTAGCACGTGGACTAGCAGCAAATTCTGTACCTTCTCAGTCGTGTTCGTGACAATGTATGAACTCAATTCTCGCCGGACTCGGAGCAAATGACCTAGGCTCTCCGGACCAGGAAAGCCTCCTCTGAGAGTGGGGACAATGACATCTGCTTCATAGGCAGCTGTGTAGACAGATGAGATCAGGTAGGTCAAGGGCCGGGCCTGGCATGGTCTGAGTTGCCCCTGAACCTGACTTCGACTTTGGCCGGTCCCTCTCAACAGGCTGCCAATCCAATTTATTAAGTAGCCACATAGGAACATACCACACATCTTAATGGCGCCCTCTTGACATTACCTGCCATGCTGCTGATAAAAACAGCTATGATTTCGTGTGTATTGTCCGTGTTCTAAGAACTTCTTACTTGTCAACAGATCTGGCCCTCACCAGAGCCCTGCAAGGTAAGTTTTTATTATGATCTCCAGTTTGTAAAGGAGGACATTGGACTCAGAGGTGAAGGAATTAGAGGCAGAGTCAAGATCTGAACTGGGACACCTCCCCATCCCTTGGCATCATGCCCACCCCCAAACTGCATGGGAGCTTTCTGTGACCTGCTTAACTGTGATTCCCCATCCCCACCAAGGAAACTCGCCCCCATGGGGACAGTCACTGTCGACATGCACACAGGCCTATGGATAGGACTGATTGGTCTGTGGTTCCCTTTGGCTCTCCAAGGAAATCGAGTGCAAGGACACATTCCCAGCAAGGTTGAAGCTGGTTTTTCTCCCTCAAAGATTTAGTCCTTGTAAGGTTGGACCCCAGACCCCATCTCCAGAGAATGGAGAAGGCTGATTCGGCATCCCCGGGAGCAGTCCGGGCCCTCCCAGGAGCTAGGCTGTTGCCATGGCATCCACCTCGGCTCCTCCGAGCCTGGGCCCAGCCAGCATGGTCCAGATAAGTATCAGATCATGCCAGGCTGGTGGCAACGTTGCCAAGGGGATGCCAGCCTTCGAGATGCTCTGGCGTTATGAATACTGATGAGGAGCCCCAGGGAAGCAGGGACAGAGGTTCAGAAGGACATCTCCCTCCTAGGGGCTGCTCCCCTGCTCCTGAAAAATCCCTGCCTGTTGACGCCTTCCAAAGTGCCTAGCGCCGTGCCTGGCCGATGGTGGACGCTCATTTATTCATTCAAGCAGTTTACTGAGCCCACCTACGTGCCAAGCACTGGGGATGCAGGGAGAGTGAAAACACACACAGGACTGACCTTTGTGGAGCTTGTATTTTAGTGGAAGAGGGAGCTACTAATTAATATGACAGATGCCACCAAGAGAGCTCCATGGAGCTTGCCTGACACGGGGAATTTGACCTAATCCGGGAGGTCGGAAGTCTACTTGAGTTGAGATCCCAATGCGTAGGTGTTCATTAGAGGAGGAGAGGAGGAGGAGGAAGGGCAGAAGCAGAGGGAACAGTGTGTGCAAAGCCTGTGGGTTTTTTTGTGACCTTGCAGTGCCTTGCAGAGTGCTGAGGCATCTGGCTTTAATCTTAAGGGTGATAGGAAGCTACCAGAAAGCTTTAAAGCAGGGGCTGATGTGGACCAGATCTGATCTGACTCCGTCAGGTAGGTCCTGGGTGAAGATTTGGAGGCAAGGCCCTGAGTGGCTATGGAAAGTTCAGAGGTGATGGGAAAAGTGCCCCAGCAGTATTCTGAAACTGTTTTCCAAATCTGTTTCATGTCTCCCTTCCCCACGGCCACCACCTTGTTTCCTGTCTTTCTCAGGTGTGACGGACTCCTAACTGGACTCCTGGCCTCTGGTGTTGCCCACCTGTCACCCACTTCACCACGGCTGGCAGAAGCCCCATTCAGAACTCCAAGTCCAATCACACTCTCTCCATGGACCACTTGGTGGTTCTCTGTCTCCCTTCCTTTGGGCTGAAATGCGGGGCTTTCATCACAGGTGTGGCAGCGCCCTCTCTCTGAGCAGGGCTCGGATGGGGGATGTCATTGGGCACCCCCCCACCAAGGCTCACTGCACCCGGGAAAGGAAGAACTCAAGAAACAGTGCAACTAAGGAAAAGTAAACCTCTTATTCTCCCTGTATCAGCTCTTTGCTCCAGGTCCCTCTGCCTCAGCAATGATATTATTACTGGGTGTTTGTATGTTATAAACACTGACACGTCATGTTAATGGTGTGTATAACTTATGTTATGTTATTACGTAGGCATATTATGTTATGTATACACAACACCAACATATTTACTGCACATGTATATGTGTCAGGCTCTATGCAAACTGCTTAGCTAGCAAAAGCTCCACAAAAACTTTACAAGAAGCCTGCCCCTTGCTGTAGAGAGGAAACAGAGCCAAGCCCTCACCTACAACAGGAGAGGCTGGATGGGGCTGACCCCCAAGCCCACAGTCCCTTCCTCTATGAAATATGCCTTGCTTTTGTACAAGGAATGGTCTAACCTGGGTCTCAAGGCCCTTAAGGACTCAATTACTTTCATGGTCTTCATAGTTTATCCCAGAGCCTGAGCCCCACTGCTCCCCCAGCCCAGGGTCTTCACATGCTTCTGGAATTATCTGGCAGAAAGGACGCAACTTTCATTTCAGTTCATTGTACTTCATAGATTCAATCTTCTATCCAAAAGAACACTTATTAGCGCCTACTGTGTGTCATGGCCTACTATGTTCAGGAACTACGCAGATCAAAAAGGCCCAGCCCTCGAAGAACCCACAGGCCAGTGTTGTTCTCTGCCCCGCAAAGCTATTGATGACAATGCAGAGACCAGTTAGAAAATCTGATTTCTGGAATCTGGTGACTTGTGGAAGGTTGACAGCCTGAAAGCATGTCCAGAAAGTCCTTATTTCCCCCCTCTGGTAAGGGCTGGGCAGATGCTGCCGATCTATGGGAAAAAAATCAGCTTGGCGGTTGCTTGTCCCTCACGAGTGTCCGCAATTAGGGAACCTCTTGCAGGGCCTGGGCTGTGTCGTCACGGTTGGATTTCCCCTGGCCCAGGCAACATGCTGGGATCTTTCTAGAGCAGATTGTCACAGCTTCTCTGCCAGCGTCAGCTCAGGACATCTCTCCACATCTCGTCCTTCCTGCTGACGCTTCTGCCAGTGGGGTGGCTGGAAGGCAGGCTCGACCTTCCTGAAGCAGCTATTGTAACAGCTGGTGTGAATTCTGTGCCTTCTGTGGACCAGGCTCTTCGAAGGCCATGTCGCCACTCCCCACAATGATCTGGAAATGGATAAGGGATTATGCCCACTTTACAGCTGAAAACACTGAGGCTCGTGGAAGGAGGGCACCTTGCCCAAGATCAGCCAGCCAGCCAGCGGAGGGCTGGGTGGGAGCCCAGGTCCCGCCGATGCAAACCTGTATTGACTTATTACCAAATTATTTCATCGCTGGGCAGCCCTGCTTGCGGGATAAGCCCTGGACAAAATTGTAAAGTCTCCTAAGTTTCTGATCCCTTTGTTTGTGAGGATTAAGGAGGTCTGAGGGCTTCAGGGATACCACCAGACAGAACACTTGGCCAATACGAAGGTAGTGTCTGAATGTTTGAAATCTGGAATCCATTTGCCTAGGTAAGGTGGTGGTTGGATTTCCAGAGAGGCCCTCAAAATCCCATTTGACTCCCCCTAAAGACTCGGACGATTAGTAGTAATGTTTCAACTACACTCAACCACTACTTCTAACCTTGTTGCTGCAAGAAATGCGTTCCAAGATTTCACTCGTGATACCGGCAATATATCTTTCCTCTTTGACGCTTCCTACCCTCAAGCCACAGCCTCAGAGCACCTCTGAAAGGGCAAGCATGGGGGCTTAACTCCTTTATAAAGCAGAGACCCCTTTGAACACTGGCAAACACTCCTGTCTAAGATAGGGCCCGACACACAGCAGGTTCTCAGTAGATTTTGAACCCTCCCCCCAAAAAAAGAAAAAAGAAAATGGGTGGGGGTGGGGGTGGGGAGGATGGCAGGCAGGAGGGAAAGTACAAAGCCAGGAAGGAAAGATGATGTACAGACGGGAAGCAAGAGCTTTGCACAGGTGTCTGACGGGCTACGAGCAGATGCTGCAGGTAAGCCAGCCAGACGGGCCTGTGCTATACTTGGCCTCCACCTACGCACTTTTGCTTCTGGCTGGCTGGCCTGTCTCAAAGATAAAGAGCTCTCTCCCCGGAAGGGAAGGCAGGCTGCCCTCCTCAGGGACAGAGACGGGGCTGCGCACCAGCCGCAACCCCACCGAGCCCTGGCTGCCCATGCAGGGCTGTGGGGGCTGCTGCTGCGTCTCACAAGTGACTTCTTCCCGTCCTGGGTGTCCATTTGCCCTTTCCTGATGCAAGCGACTTTGTCTGGCAGACAGGCATCGCTGGGTGTTGCCATGGTGATGGTTATGATGTCACCAGCGAGTAAATCAAATCACAAGCCTCGCAGTTGAGCACATCTGTGTTGGGAGGGTCGTTGGGAACAGAAGAGCCAAGGCAGGGGGAGCACAGGGTGGGTCTGTGGTGAGACTGTCTCCCCCACTGCAACCCCCCACGCCCGCTTTGTCTCCTGAGATGAGGCTCATTTGTTTATTCATTTATGCAAATAAATTTTGAGCACCTACTGTGTGCCAGGCACCAAACTAGGGACTGGGGATGGAGTTTGGCATAAGAAGACAATGTGGCCCCTGGATGGTGGCACACCCCACAGTCTAGTGGGAGAGATGGACATACAAGAAAGTACACAATAATATATCACTAACATTGTTGTTCATGCTAGGAAGGAAAGTGCCAGAAGTATATTAGTCTGCTTGGACTGCCATAATAAAGTTCAATAGATTGCGTGGCTTAAACAACAAAAACTTATTTTGTCACAGTTCTGGAGGCTAGATCTCCAAGATTCGGGTACAGGCAGGGTTGGTTTCTTCTGACGGCTCTCCTTGGCTTGTAGATGGCCATCTTCTCCCTGGGTCCACCCGTAGTCTCCCCTATGTGTGTGTGTCCTAATTTGCTTTTCTTATAAGAACAGCAATCATTGGATAGGGCCCACTCTAATGACCTCATTTTAACTCAGTCATGTCTTTAAAGACCGTCTCTGCAAACACAGTCACATTGTGAGGTGCTGGGGGTTGGGCCTTCAGTACCTGAATCTCAGCCCATCACCAGAAGTTACAAAATGTGGAAGAGGGGATCCAAGGTTGAAGGGTGGAAGAGGGGCAAGGTCGATCTCCCTAAAGAAATGGCACTTCCACAGGGACTTGGAGAACTGGAAGGTTTCCCGGAGGGCAGGTGGGGGAAGACAGAGATGAGCTTCCAGGTACAGGAAACGGAGGTGAAAAGGCCAAAAGCATGGGGCACCTTGGTGGCTCAGTCGATTAAGCATCCAGCTCTTGGTTTTGGCTCAGGTCATGATCTCAGAGTCGTAAGATGGAGCCATGCACACGTAGGGCTCTGGGCTCTGCACTCAGTGGGGAATGTGCTTGAAACAATTCTTTCCCTCTGCCCTCCCCCACCCTGTGCATGCTCTCTCTCTCTCTCTAATAAATAAATAAATCTTAAAAAAGAAAAGAGAAGGGAAGAGACGAAAAGAAAGAAAAGAAAAAGAAAGGCCAAGAGCGGGCAAGTGTCCTGGTGAGTTCAAGGAGTTAGAAGACCAGTGTGGCTGGAGTGGAGTAAGTCCGGGTGGATGGTGTGGGAGGCAGCAGGGTGCCAGGTCACACAGCACCTTGCAGACAACAGGAAGAACCTGGGCTTTATCCCATGAGCAGTGGGAAGCCATCGATGGGTTTCAAACAGCAGCAACTTCATCAGGATGTTTTTTTAGAAGATATCTCTTCTGGAGGTTTCAGGAGGATGCTCAATATAGAGGCTATCATAGTAGCCCAGGTGCGATAGCTTGTATTATTTGCCTTCAATTCTTCCTTCCCTCCTGGCCCTTGGCTGGCTTCCCTTTTATGGGAGGAATTATATTTTTCTGCCTCATCATCTTTGGGCTTAACTGCGTGGCTTTCTTTAATAGAATATGAGTGGGTGTAACACAAGTAGGGGCTTTTATTTGCAAGGTTTGGCTTACACTCTTATGCATCTGGTACCTGCCATGAGAACCTGCCCCGGGTAACTGCTGGTCCATAAATGAGGAGACATATAGAGAAGACCAGAACCTGACCTGTAGCCTGTACAAATGCTGTCCCAAATGACTCATAAGCTTATCATTATGAAAAATGAATGTTTGTTGTGGCCAAGCACTGAGATGGGGGGGGTTATATGTTATACAACATTATCAGAGCAACAGCTGGCTAAGATACTAAGCAAGAGATGAGGTTGGCTTGAATTAAGATGATGACAATGGGACTGGAGAGAAGCGGGCAGATTCGAGATGTATTTTGTAGTTGTCAACATGCAGGTGGCAATTAGGTCCTGGGATAGATCCACCAAGAATAGAGTGTGGAATGAAGAGAGGGAGTAGGGATAATTCTTGAGATTTCCCACCAACAAATGAGTAATGCATTAGGCTGCTGGGGCTGCCATAGCAGAACATCCCAGACTGGGTGGTTTGAGCCACAGAAATGTATTTTCTCACAATTATGGAGCCTGGAAGACCAAGATCAAGGTACCTGCAAGGTTGGTTCCTGGTGAGACCTCTCTTCCTGGCTCGCAGAGGGCTGCCTGACAGCAGGGTCCTCACATGGCTTTTCCTCTCATAAGGACCCCAGCCCTATTGAATTTGGGCCCCAAGTTTATGATTTAACTTTAATTACCTCCTTGAAGGCCGTATCTGCCAACATAGTCACAATGGGGGCTAGGACTTCAACATACACATATGAGGGGACACAATTCAATCCATAACAGGTAGCATCTCCAAAGCTCCAGGCACTGGGTACAAAACCAAAGCTGCAAGGCTCCTGAAGCCTTAGATGGGCAAGTCACACAGCATGGCACCCAGCAAGGCAGAGGACTGGCTCAGATTCAAGGGGGCAAGAGAAATAGATCCTTGGTGGGAGGAATGGCAAAGCCAATATCTGCAGAAGGGCACTCAGGAGTGAGGGATCACGTGCCCATCTTTGAAAGCGAGCATCACAGAGGGAGGCCTCAAGGATGAGTGAGTAGGAAACTTCAGAATTGCCCCTGGTCCTCTGGCCACCACCAAGGGACTTGATGGTTATCTGGAGGCAGAGACATTCCCAGGAGAGTTTCCTCTCCCCCTTCCTTCAGTCTAGCTAGGTATTTGAGAACATCCATGCTGGAACCCACCTCACTTGATAGCTCTGATAGGGACCTAGGATTGCCTGGAGTGTTCAAATGACGGACCCCTCAGCATCCTCTAAAGACCACATGGCAGATAACATTAGATGCCTATGGTTTTCCTCCTTTTTAGGATAATGAAGCTGTGGTACTCCTTTTGTGAGCATCCCCCTCCTTCACCACGGACAGGATTTGTGGGGCTCTCAATCAAGATGTCCTGCCCATCACCTGGCCAAGAGGTGAACACAGAACTCAGGATGTTTCTGGAACTCAAGTCTACAGGGAAGTCACATGAAGACAGTAATGGGGTGAACGTGACTCACCCACCAGGCCCTGGCGTATGCTTCAGCTCCCGCTGCCTGGATCCTTGCTCTCTTGTTCTTTTTGAGGTCTGATTTATTTTGTTTTGTTTCAGTTTTTCCTTTGATCTGTAAGCTTCCCCAAATCTTCCCAATAAATTTCTTTTTTGATTAAGTGAGCTCATATGGATTCCTGTTCCACACAGTCAAAGATCCCTAACCTCTGTCTTCGCTGCAGAAATCTGGCGTGGGGTTCCTTGCCATGGTGGCATAAAGAAGCTCTGGGCGCAGAAAGGGGAGTCATGTAAAGGGGCGTCCAACAGTCCTGGGGGAGGGGGAGGTTGACCCCACTTAGAGGCATTGCTTGACTCTCTCCCTTGCGATATCTTGATTACATGAGGGGTAAGACAGACTTCCCAGCTTGCTCTGAATTTCTTGTCTGTCCGTTCTGGGTTGCTTTCAGAGGCCACTGCCATAGGGGGAAGTTTTCTGGACCCTGTATGACAGCATCAAATGCTGGAAGGAGACAGCTTCGAGCAAAGGGAGAGTCACTTGCGGCCTTCCTGATGGTCACTCTGGCAGAGCAGGGGTCCCAAAGCCACTGCCGGGGACTCAGGGAAGGGTTGGTGAAGAGGGAATTGGGTGATTGTTTTTCAGGGCAGTGGGGAGAGGGAGCATTGGTATCCAGGGGTCCCAGATCCCCCAATTTGCTGGCTGTGTGACCTTGGGTCAGTTTCCTCATTTGTCAATTGAAAGAAATGATAACCCGACCATCTACAGGTTGTTGGGGGGATTCACAAAGTGCATACCAGTCGGAGTTTTCTGGCTACACATCCAGAGTTTTCTGGCTACATCTATCACTCGTGGAGCATTATGTAATTTCATTTGCTACACAAATAAGCACACTTTATTTTAGTAGTGTGTGTTTATTTTCACGGACATCGACGTGAATAATGAGTATCCTATGACTGCAATTTTGTGGATATTATTCTTCAGGAAGAGGCCAAGTTAAAAGTTAATCGCTTTTAAGAAAAGTATTAAGTAAATCACAGGACAGGTGGTAAGAGGATGTGGCAACTAGCTTTGGGCATGGTGCTTACAGAGGGGGTATCTGGAGGATGCACGTGGCTGGGGAGGGTGAGTGGGGGTGACAAGAAGGAGGGCCTGGCTGGATCTGGGTCCACTGAGGTCAGAGATTAGAGATCCCTGTGGAATATTCTGCTTCCGGCAATGGTGAGGGGGTGTCCAAAGCCCCCACCGAACAGGGCCTTCTGGACGGGACTTTTGTCCACCTCCTGATGTCATAAGGATGGTGCCTGCTGTGCCTCAGGAAGACAACCCTTGTCCTCTGCCCCCGGGGACAAGCCATGCTGTGGCTTCAGACACAGAGGAGGGTAGCCTCCATCTGCTCTCCTTGTGCCTCTGAGCTGATTTCCTCTCTCAAATGGGGCATGGATGGGAACCATGGGCTTTGGGATCGGTGTGGGATGGGTTCAAATCCTGGTTCTGCCATTCCTTGGCTCTGAGGCATTGGTAAGTCTCCTCTGGCTCTCAGTCTCAGCTTTCTTATCTGTAAAATGGGGGCGATAGGCAGTTTTGGAAAATCTGTACCCCACTTAATTCCCAGAAAGACTTGTATGGCAGCTGATAGGGAGCAGTACGGCCTGGTGAGGTCCTGCAGTGGCTGAAGGGACGAAATGAGGCACACCGGGAGGGCACACAAGACAGGGATCTATAAGTATGCACTTCCTTTGCAAATACAAGGCCTCAGTTCATTCATCTGTGGGAGGGAGGGGCTGTGGGAAGGGTGGGTGGCACCCTCTCCACGGTTTCTCTCAGCTCAAGCCCACCCTCCTCTCTGTGGTAGGCTTTGTTCTGCTGTGAACAAAACTGGGAAGCAGGATCAGTGTTGTGAGTCATACCTTCCCTGCTCACCCCCATCAATCCGGGGGCTGGGGGGCTAGAATCAGAGACACCCGTCTTAGACCCTCAACTCAGCCACGAACCAGCCTGATGACCTCATCTAAGTTCCTTAACCTTTATGTGCCTCCGTCTCCTCATCTACAAAATGGGAATAAAAATTACGACTCTTATGCCTCATCAATAAATGAGGGATGTGAAAGGGGCCAGCGGGTTCCCAGCATATGGTAGGTCCTGTCCCTTCCCTTCCTGGCAGGAATGCAGTGTGTCATGTCCCAAAATCACATTCTACAACCTCACTTGACCCTCAGTGACAATTCCGGGTCCTTCTCTTCCTCTCTCTATCCCTCTTGCTCGCTCTGGCCTCTCTCCCCTCCCTACCTGCCCCCCCACCCCCTGCTATGGATCCTGCTGGAGGTGAAGGAAGACAGGAAACCACTGTGTCTGTGTGTCCAGGGCTCTTGGATGACAGTGGAACTGGGGCAAGGGGCAGCTGGCTCAGTGACAGCAGCCTGGGTGGAGGGCCTTGGCTTGCCGAATGAATGCAATTAGTCCTGATGAGACCCAGGGATCCCTCTCCATATGGGCCCGTGAACTCGGCCATTGCACTCCTGTCAATGAACACATGAGCAATGTTTGAGCAGGGTACTGGCCCAAGGTGGGTGAGCAGGAAAAGCAGGGGTGCGTCATAGAGATGTTCAGCAATAGCTGTCACTTACTAAGTGTTTAGCCTGTTTATTCTAAGAGCTTTGTGGGCATGACTTTCCTGAATCTTGATTTTTCTCTTTAAGAGCTTATGCTAATATCAACAAAGATTGTGACCATCATTATCCTGCTCTAGGCACTGTGTTGAGAACCATACACGCCTTTATCAGTCATCCCCCCACAATCCTAGAGGCTCGTACTCTTATATCCCCATCTTACAGGTGAGGGAACTGAGGCTCAGATAAGTTCCTGGTGCTAGAACAGAGCTTCTCACACTTTAGTGCACATATAAAACAGCTGATGATCTTGTCCAATTCCAGATTATTCTGGTCTGGAGCGGGACCGAGATTCTGCGCTTCTTTTTTTTTTTTTTAAATATTTTATTTATTCGACAGAGAGTGAGACAGCCAGCGAGAGAGGGAACACAAGCAGGGGGAGTGGGAGAGGAAGAAGCAGGCTCATGGCAGAGGAGCCTGATCAGTGGGGCTCGATCCCACAACGCCGGGATCACGCCCTGAGCCGAAGGCAGACGCCCAACCGCTGTGCCACCCAGGTGCCCCTGCGCTTCTAACAGGCTGCTGGGGGATGAAGATGCTGCTTGTCCCGACCACACTGACCGATCTGGGATCTGAACTCCCAGCTAAATCAAGTGTGGGGGTGACTTTGAAAAGCACCATTGTGAGAATGTATGAGAGGACAGAGAAGGGGGGACTATTTCTGACTAGAGGGTTGAAGGAAGGCTGCATGGAAGAGGTAGTCTGAGTAGGGCCTTCAAGGATGGGTAGGATTTGGAAGAGATTGAAGGGAAGGGGTGCTTCAGGTTATGAGCAAAAACACAGAGAAAGAAAAGGGTGGGATGTGTTTGGGGAATACTGTTGTTGAAGCATGGGGGGGGTTATGGATTGAACTGTGCCCCCTCCCCCAATTCATATATTGACGTCGTAACCCCTAGGTTCTCAGAATTGGACTTTAGTTGGAAATGGGGTCGTTTCTGATATAAGTGGTTAAGATGAGATCATGCTGGTGTAGAGTGCAGCTCTACTCCCATATGATATGGTGTCCTTAGAAAAAGGGGAGATTTAAGCACGATGCCATGCACAGGGAGAACGCCACATGAAGAGGGGGAGTCATACCTCCACCAGCCGTGGAGCCACCAGACGCTGGGAGGAGGGCCTGGAACAGATCCTTCCCTAAGGCCCTCTAAGGAGTGTGGCTCTGAGGACAGCTTGATCTTGGACTAATCTCCCCAGAGCTGTGAGACAATACATTTCCATTGTTTAAATTGCTCAGCCTGTGATACTTTGTTCCAGCAGCCCTAGTGAAGAAGACAGCGTATCTGCTCTGTGTGTGTTGACAGATGGCCTCGAGGAAGAAAAATGCTTTTTGTACCTAGGAATTGGGCTTTTAGACCCAAGAAGCTCTGCTGTCCCAAGGTGAAACAGGTAAGAGGATGGTCAGCTGGTTCAAAGGGCTGTCTCTTCCCCACTGCCTGGGACCTGGTTGAAAGCACATGCAAATGTGTACACAAAAATTAAGTTAAGGCGTAACTCGAAGTATCTCTAAGCTCTGATTAAGGTCTTTCTCTCCCCTGAGAATGTCGTAAGGGAGAAAATGGGGCAAGAATGACCAGGCATTGAGTCTTACTGGGCAAGGCACTCTCCCTGCTTTAATTCCATCCCTCCTGCACTCTTAGAAGGAAGATCATGTCATCCTCATTTCACAGAGGATGAGACAGAGGGTCAAAGAGTTGGGTCACTTACCCAAGGACCCAGAGACAGGAGGTAACACAACAGACGCTGGGACCCAATGGCCTAGCTTCTCCCATCCCTCCTGCCGTTCCAGAACGCGTAATGATGGGAAAAGTGACCGAGAGCGGCACTGCAGCTTGAGGAAGGGGACGAACCTGAGATCAGGAGGTTGGCAAAGAGATCTGTCTACAGAATTCTTACCATAGGAGATAACGGCCCCCTTATTGTTCGAGCTAATTTCAGTTACACCGTCTGTTGTTTGCAACCAGAAGCATCCTAACAGAATCAGCTGTTAAAATGAGCCGGGTCTTCGGGTCCAAGATATATTGCAAGTGCTTTACATCGAGAGGAGGGAATAAACAATACCCTTGTTTCCCCACCCACGTCCTGAACCCACGAGAAATAAGAACGAGAGAAAGGCAGATGGAGCCCCAAAACATTGCCTCTACCAAAGATAAACCTGCTATTGGAGAACATGGCTCTACGTGCAGGAGAGTGGGCTGCCTTGTTACCCCAGAATAGGCAGACTTGCCCCCCCCCCTCCCGGGGTGTAGGCAGCTTTGGGCCGTGGCAGGGATTGTGAGAACCAAGCAGAACCTGGCTTTCCATGGAGATAGCGGGGAGGAAGTCTCTGGGCTACTGTCTCCCAGTTCCTTATCCCAGACCCACCAATGAGCCAGGTGACTCAGTGGGGCAGGCCTGTGAAAGGAGAGTGGTGAGTGGCATCTCGAGAGCGTTGCTGCTTGAGGATTCATCTGGAGTGGGGAAGAAGAGCTCTTCCAGGAGGGTAAAATTGAAAGAAAGGAGAGAGAGAGAGAGAGAGAGAGAGAGAGAAGTGATTATATAATATAAATTTATTTTTGTTTAAAAAAAGGGGAAAACCTACATGTGTGCTTTTGTGTGAGCACAGACAGGCGTGGTAGAATAGATACCAAGGCTGCCCCAAGGGCTGAGGGTGGAAAAAGGAGGGAAAGATGGTAAGTGGGAGTAGGAGACAACTAGGGACAAAGTCCCCACCCACTTGGAGCTGCCAGTCCTTTGGGCAAACTCAGACAAACATTCTAGGATCCCATCTGGAAAGTGAGATAGGGTCATGGGTTCAGGTTGGAACTGGATTGTGCAGACTGTTCACAGGAGGTTGAAGAAATCAGAGGAGTGTTCACAGTGGAGATGAACACTGACTGGGAGGCCGAGAGCAGAGACCAGTGGTTCTCAGAGAAGGGGCCATAGACCAGCAGCATCCACGTCACCCGGAAACTTGTTACAAATACAAATTCTTGGGCCCCATCCCAGATTTGCTGAGTCAGAAACTTGGGGGAAGTCTCAACTAGCCCGAGGTGACCCTGATGCTTGCTAAAATTTGAGAATGACTGGTGTAGAAATACAGCTTTGGAGTCAGGTCACCTGGGTTTAATCCTGGTTCTGTTTCTTAATAACTCTGTGGCCCTGAGCAACCCAAGTAACTTCTGTGAGTCTCAAGTTTCTTACTGGAGAAAATAGGAATAGTGTCCTGTCTTACGCAATGATTATTACTAGGTATACTTGAGGCCTCATTCTTGATGCTGAGGAAGAGTTGAACAGTCCTGACCTCTGACCTCAAAGAGCTAGCAGTCAGTGGGTTGTAATAAGAGCCAATATTTATTGAATGCCTATTACGTGCCAGACATTATGCTGAGTGCTTTATGTGTATTATGTCATTTATTAGAACACCCCTATGAGGAGGGAAGGGTCATTATCCCCATTTTCAGATGGGGCTGAGTGGTCAGGCAAAACACACATGGCCACTGAGGGTGGACAGCTGAGAGCCAAAGATAGGTTGTCTGGTTCCAAAATCCAAAACAGAGAAAACTCCATAGTTCTCAGCAAGGGGGAAGGAGGCTCAGCCTGAAGACCCACCTTCCCATGGAAGAGGGATCAGGTCCACAGGAGAGGTCCACGTAAATGTGAGGGGAGCTTTATGAGGATCCTTCCTTGGCTACTCCCAAACCCAAGTTTGGGGGTAAATTTTCCCACAGTTTCGTACTACTTTCCCATTTCAAAAGACCTACATTTTCAAAACTTTAACGTTTTGGGCTCAAGGGCCTTGCCAGAATTCCAGAACAAAGATTTAGGTCTCATGGACTGAAAGCATTGTCATGCTAAACCATCACCGCCATATTGAATTTCTGGTTGGGTTTACTTTCGGTCAATCTCAGTTTGTCACCTCCCCACTTCTACTGCCTCTTGCTGGGTTCTTCTCAGCTCTTCTCTGACCTGCTCTGTGTCCCCAGAGGCTGGCCACTCCACACCCACGAGTCAGCTGCCCTTAGCCTCTAGCTTCCAGGTGGAGGTACCAAGAGGTGATTGGAAGGCAAGAAGAAAGAGAAATGGGGCCTCTATTCTCCCTGCTCCCTCCTGCCTGGGTCTCATAGTGGCTGCTTTTCTCTGTTCCACAGCCCCTCAGAGTCAGAGCTCCCTCTTCCATGACCCCTTCTCTTGTCCCTCAAGATCTGGAATAGTAAGAGCTTTCTGCTATTGCTGGTCCCTTGGGTGCTTCACGAACATCCTTTATAGCGTCCCTTAACTCTGACCATGCCTCATAAACAGCCTCTTGATTACCTTCTCTTCTTGGTAAACCTTGTGAGCATTCCATCTGTTTGCTGAGCAGGACCCTTGCTGATACAGAGAGCAGCACCAATAATGGCTAGCATTTATGGGGTGCTTTCACACGTGTGGTCTTGCTCTAAGAGCTTCACACGCTTTGACTCATTTAAGCATCTCGGTGTAGTGGGTGCTATCTGGCACTATTCTTGAATGAATGCTAGTTACCTTTGGCCAATGAACTTCAGGCACAGTTCCAGGCATGGTAAACCCAACAGAAGCTCCTATAATGGTATTTGACTTTCATTACCATGCACAGAAGCTGATGTTACAAAGGCCTGGTGCCTCTGCCAGTGACAGCCTCTTGTTGGGGCTTATTTTTCCTCCCCCAGCATTTCGAGCTCTGGAACTGTTTCTCATGCTGCTGGGTCCTTCCAAGCACCCAGCACAGGCCAAGAGGCTGGCAGCAGATGCCACGGGCTCCTGGGGACTGATTGATTGGCTGATACCGTGTGGCTGAATGAGTGGATGCTTTCAGAGCAGCTGCTGCCAGGGGAAAATTCCAAGTGCAAAATATTATTATTAATTATCACGATTGCTCTTTCAGCTGTAGGCACAGTGTCTGCTTAGAAGGAAGAGATAAGGCATCACTGCCAAAGCAAAAAGACTGATTAATGCTGATGGATTTTGTCCTCTGAGAGGAGGCTGCAGAGTGTTATTTTCTTTTTAATGACTTCTAGACTGAAGTTAATTAAAAAAAAAAAAGGAAGAAAGAAAAGAAAAGAGAAAAGAAAAGAAAAAAGAAAAGACAAAACCCTGGATTTGAGGCCTGGCTAGACCCAAGGCTGTGTGACCTTGGATGAATTACTTAACCTCTCTGTTCCCCGGTCTTCACTGATTAAATAAGTTAGGACTAGGTAATGTCTAAGATTCCTTCCAGCAGTTCTCCAAAGATGTTGGGCAGTGCAACACTGGGCCCCCGGTGACTGGCTGTGCTCATCCATCCTTTCTTCTACCAACGGGGCACTCTCAAAGGCCATGCCCCACCTCCTGGGCTCAGGATGTGAGAGCTGAATGGGTCCTCCTTTCATTGCGGTGAGAGTCGTGGGCACGGTGGGGAGAAGGGACAGAGGTAGGGGGCTGATACAAAGTCCCTTCCTCTTCTTCTTTCTCCTCCTTCTTCATCGTCACAATGAGAACAAGAACAGCCCCAGCTCCCACTATTGGAAGCTTTCCGTGGTACCCATCACCATTATCAGCACTTCATAGAAATGAATCCTTTGAATCCTCATGACACCTGAATGAGGGGTATGCTATTACTGCCCTTTCTTTACTGCTGAGGACATGAGGCTCGGAGACTTTCAATTCCGTCCCTGAGGTCACACAGCTGGAGTAAGTAGCATCCAACCTCAGAGCTGGAAGGACCCTTAGGCCTGGGTCTCAACCCTGCCTGCACGTGAGAATCACCTGGGGAGTCTGAAAAATGCTGATGCCTGGGTCCTACCCAGAGGTTCTGAATTGGTTTGGGGTGCAGCTGGGTTCTGCGTTTGTTTTTTTCAAATTTCCCCCAGATGATTCTAACATGCAGCATAGTTTGAAAAGCCCAAATTTCATCTAATAACCTATTTGCAGATGAGGAGTTGAGGCTCAGAGAAGGGAAGTAAACTTCCCTGAGTTTCTCTGCCCCAAAACCATCCAGGTGGGAGTACAGAGGAAGTGATGCCAGTCGGAGGAGCTGATCGTCCTCTCGGAGGCCCCTCAAGCCAGCATCTCTGGATCTCCCCAGGGTATCACTAGGGTGGTCTCCACTACCCCCCACCCCCATCAGGATGGCATCAGCCAAGCCTGGAGGCAACCGAAAACCCCATGGAGGGACAGAGGTGGAGGAGATCCGAGATGGAGACCTTGCTGGGGTCAGCCCTGGGGACTTAATTACCCTTTACCTTGTCCTGAGCCTTTGTTCTCTTTCTCTAGCACATGATTTCCTGAGCAGAGCCCTCACAGGTTTGAACTGGTGGGGATTGCCAGCGTCTGTCCCATTCTGAGCACTGGTGCTTAGCACACTGACCTCAGGTAGCGACAGCCCTGGGAGCTCGGACCAAAACAAAATCCTAAGAACAGCAGCCTAGCAAGTGCTTCCTATGAGCCAGATACCATGAACATTATTTCACTGAAGCCTCGCAAATATAAGTGGAAAATATTATGAATTCTACATTCCACTTGTAGGAACAGAGGCCAGAAGAGTTAATTTTCCCAGGGTACATTAGCTAGTAAGTGACAAAGGGAGATTTAAACACGGGTCACCTGCCAATGTTAGCCTAAATGCCACCTCCTCCGGGAAGACTTCCCTGAAAACCAAGACAGGCCAGAACAGATCCTTGTAGTATGCTCCAGCATTCTCTATGAGTTACCTATCTCACTTTATAATTAAGTATTCATCGGTGCTGTTGTTCAGGCAGGCTTTGTCTCACCCACTAGACTGTAAGCTCCTTGAGGGGGGCTGTTTTTGCTCAAACCATCCCCTCCCATATCCCCAGTTCTCAGTCTAGTGCCTACGTCCTGGCGGACCAGCTGCTCGATAAGCGTTGAAAGAAAGAAAAGGTGGATGATCTAAATGATCCCAAAGGCAATAAATACTTATACTCATGCCACAGTCTGACAATTGCCTCAAAATTTACAACAACTAGCTGGGAATGGTCTCCCAAATTAGCCTCTTTTAAGAAAGATGGTGCCCCAGATGGAGAAAGCCCTGGCACCTTGCCATATTAAGGATACTGGGAACTTCTGAGAATTTTTAACCCAATAAGAAAAATCTTAAGGATTCCATCACAGTTGTGCATCCCTTACGCATGTTTATTGGTCCAGGGGAGGCTGAGCAGGTGGAGATCTGGCCATTTAATTGCATCATCACAATTCACTAAGCACTGCTTATGCGCCCAGTTATAGCATTTATCATTGCATGAAGCTGCATATGCCAGAAGCCCATCCAGTAGATTAATCACACTGGGTTTGATTTTTGTATCTGACAACCAGTCCAGAAGAGGAAAATCCCAAGAGCTCACAGCTGCTTGAGGAAGTCCTTCAGGACTCAGGATGCTTCCAGATGCCTGCTCAGCCATCCCCACTGTGATTTTTCATCCTCACAGTCACACAATGGCCACTTTACCTCAAGATGTGAAGTCCAAGGTTACAGGCAGGAAGATGGGGTGAGAGTGTGTGGTTATGAGGGGCCAAAGGCAAAGAGCCAGATGGGTCTGACCCTTAATCAGAAAGCAATGGCTTTTCTAGGAGCCCACCCTATAGAATTCAGCTTGCATCTCACTGGTCCAAGCCAGGTCACATGGCACCTGAGTTTCAGGGGTTCCTGGGGAGGTGAATATTTTTGATTAAACATACTCTCTGGTTGGGGTTCTGTTAGAAAGGAAGATGGGAGGGATGGATATTGAGTAGGGCACTAACTGTCCCATAGGCTCTGTGCTGGGCATGTGGAATGTGGAGATGTACGGCCTATGGTCCCTTCCCACCATGGGGCATACTCCCTGGTAGGTGAGCCTGACACAAAAACAACCTTTTATGGTACAGCGGATATATTGTTAGAAGAGTGGTGGGAGCATAGAAAAGTAAGGTGAGAATATGCACACTACCTGGGGGAGCTGGGTTGGTGTCGCTAAGAGGATGACATTTTCGACATCTGAAATAGATGACAATGGGACGATAGTTTACCATGCAAATAGAGTGAGGGCCTAGCCTTTAAGAAGCTGGTCTCAAACTCCGTTAGCCCCAACTCTTGGGATTATTCCATCCTGAATGCCTCAGACCCACATAGGACTAGCTCTATTTTTCATTCTTTGGGATGGGTTTTGAAGGATGCGTAGGAGTTTGGCAGACAAACAGTAAGAGCCTGGCATTCAAAGTCTGGTTCCCATCTCTTTCAGCCTCAGCTGCTGGCATGATTGTACTCTGCAGACTTTAGAGCCCCCCAGACAACTTGCCATTCCCACATAGTCCATAGTTCATAATTTCTCTATGCCCTTCCGTCTGTACACAGGCTGGTTTTTTTCTGCATGCAATGCCCCTCCCTCTTCGTTCTCTGGGATATGGCTCTCCTGTGGTGGTGAGTCATTCTTGGCCAGCTGTTTGGAGGGCAAAAAAGGACTTCATCAGATTGAGACGGATGCAGGAAGTTGGATAGCAGTCACATGGCCCAGCTGCAGAACTTGGCTTTGCTGGTCTTAGAAACAAGAGAAAAGGGAAACTAACTTCACGAACGCCGATCACATGAGGAACACTAGATGCATCATCTGATCCCTGAAACAACCCTGTGCGGTGGGTATTTTTATGTGCCTTTCAGAGCCTGGGAGACCAGATGTCTGCAAGGCAAAGCAGTTTGTCCACTGTTGCATAGTAATAAGTGACACACCTGCCTGTCACCACAGCCCTTACATCAAAACATGAGGTCTTCTTGGTGCCTTTCCTTGTCCTGGGCTCCGCCTTGTTTCTGGAGGTCAGCCCTTCCGTTTCGAGGTTTTTACTTCTGCATATTCCACATGAAGAATTTCTACTTGAGTCTCTGTCCTACTCTTTGCCTTCATTCCAAGCTAGTGCAGTGGTTCTCCAATGAAGGAGGGCTGACTTTCCTTCCCAGGTGGCATCTGAAAAGGCTGGATACATTTTTGGTTGTCACACTGGGCAAGAGGGCTACCACGGGCATCTAGAGGGGAGAGCCCAGGGATGGTGCCCAACATTCTGCCCTGCACGGGACATGCTCCCACAACAAAGAATTATCCCACCCAAAATGTCAGTAGTGCTGGGGATGGGAAACCCGAGTTAGTCTCTTCTAGTCTTTGTGAACATTGAGGAAGCAGGTTCTTTCTGGAAGTTTCCCTCAGCAGTTCTTGCTGTGCTTGCTCCTCCCGCTCTTAACTCAGTGCAAGGCGGCGACATTACCCTGCACTGGAGGGGCAACTGTGCCGGTTGGGGTTTCCGCACATGGAGTGTGGGGAGGTGGGGTGGGAGGGTCTCCCTTCTCCACCCCTCTCCTAAATTCTCGCTCATCTTAATTGATTCTTTGAAATCGTAATTCTCATGAAGATCTTGGCCTCCAGAGTCAGGCTGCCTGGGGTTTGGAGTGTGAGCACAGGACTTACTCAGAACAAGTCATTTAACCCCTCAAAGACTCAAGGTCCATCTTCAAAAAGGAAATAACAAAAGCACTGAGCTTGTTGGGGTGGTTTTGAGGATTTCATGCGATAATTCACATAAATCACAGTGCCCAGGCACATGGTAAATACTCAATATGCATTTGGCATTATTGTTACTCTGAGTTTCTTATTTCACCTGTTAGCTTTTTTTTTCCCCCAGCCAGTTTGTTTCTTTGGAAAGCATCTGGTGGAGTGAGGAGGATGCAAACGCTGGAGTGAGGCACCCTGGGTTCTGGTCAGTTAGTTCTGCTAACTTGCTGGCTATGTGACCTTGGTCAGCTTCCTTCTCTGAGCCTCATTTCCTCTGAAAGCTGAAATAATACTCCAACCTCATAATTCTTGTCAGGATTAAGCTGGTTAACTGCAGGACACTTAATAGGTATTCAGTAAACATTAACCACCCATTCCTTCTTTTGGAATCTTCCTGGGCATTGATGAACGAGCATTTTTGAAGTATCTTACTCACACCAAACTTGCAGAAGATGATTTGTGCCTGAGAAAGACTGGAGAGGATAATCTTCTCATTGGGGTGACCAAAAAGCCTACAGAATAAAGCTTAGGGGCTCAAGTCTGTGGGAGGCAGGAGCTGAGACAGTGCTACTCTTCTCAGAACATGTTCTCAAGAAAGCAGAAGTAAAACTCAATGCATGGACTCATTTGGGGGCAGGGGGTCTGTGATAAAATTGTATATTGAAAGCATTGTTTAGAAATGGCCTTCCGAGACTGCAGGAGCTGAAGATGAAGGTGGATTTGGTTCATTTCTCTGCAGGAGTTAGCAAGAAGAGAAATCCTTAGATGACATGGGAGAAGGAAGTGTTGTGCTGGAACTTTCCATTTGGCCCTCCAGACCTGCTCTCCACCTGCTCTCTGCCCCAGAAGGCCAGACCCCAGGGACCATATCCATGACTTCTGCCATTTTTGAGCTTTGACTGGCAAGGGACAGAAGAGAGTAAGGCAGGGGTATTTATTTCCCTGGCCCCCTCCCTGCAGCTTCACTGCCAGCTGGCTGGTCCCCAACGGCCACAGCTTTTATTCAGGCAACTTTGCTTCCACAGAATGTTCTCTGTATTCCTGTTCCTGCTGACAGCTCCCTGCCCTGTCCCCAGCAGCCTGCAGCCCAGGGGTAGCAATGGCTCCCCACCGTCACTAGCCCCAGCAACCTGCACCCTCCCTCCTTCTGCCCCATGCTCTGCCCACCTCTCCATGAATGATCCTTCCATTAAACTCACCCCAAATTACCCAGTTTGAGTGTGCTGTGCCCTTGCTGCTAGTATCTTAATTGATGAGGAGGAACTCTAATAGACACTCCCTCCAGGGGTTTCTCACAAGCCCCTGGTTCTCCTCGTGATGGTGTGGATGAGTTTGCCAGGGCTACCGACAAAGCACCCCGGACTGGGTGGTGTAGACAATAGCAATCTGTTTTCTCACAATTCTAGAGCTCCAGCCTCAAATTTCCAGCGTTTGAGATCAGGGTGTTGGTTGGACCCTTCTGAGGACACGAGGGAGGGATCTATCTAGTCCAGCCTCTGTTCTTGGCTGCTGGTTGGCCTTCTTCTCTCTGTGTCCTCTCATGGTCTTCCCTCTGTCTGTGTCTACATCCAAACCCCCTCTCCTCATAAGGACACCAGTCACACCGGATTAGGACCCACCTGAATGACCTCACTTCCATTCGATTACCTCTTGAAGACCCTCTCTCCCAACACAGGTGCATTCTAAAGTCTTGGGCGTTAGGACTTCAACATATGAGTTTTTGTGGGGACACAGTTCAGCCTGTAACTTGGTGGTTGAGAAATGGGAATGGGATCACTGGGTAGGAGTAAGAATGGGGGGGGGAGGCAGAGGGGACCCAGCAGCATTGAAGAGGGACAAGGTCCCTGCTTTCAAGGGAGGACATTATAGATAGTTGGGTGGAGAGAGGGAATAAAAAAGAGATAGACCACAAACCAATCGATAAACAGAATTATTCCAACCATGACAAATTCAGTATATGACAGAATGAGTGGGCCAACTCAGACGGGTCAGGGACACCCCCTCTGAGGAGGAAATTTGAAAGCTGATTCTGGAAAGAGACAGAAGAATCTCAGTCCTGGCAGAAGAAAGGGCAAACAACAAGCCATGAGCAGTTTTCATCTAGCGGGCAACTTTTGCCGATGTGGGAATTGGGGGGACATGTTTGTTTGCATTGGACAGAAAGTTTTAAAATAAGGTTAAACAGGCCTCATTTGGGTGGGCTATTTTCCAGGACATTCTGTCACACAGTGGCCATCTCTGCAGTTGGGCTTTCCCCCCTCCTTTGCTGGCCTGCCCAGCCACAAAGTTCAACCTGGCTCCATCCTGTTTTAACCACCACCAGGCAGTGCAGGACATGGACAGGCCACCTGTATATACAGAGATGCCTGTGCATTCCCACCAAACCAATCACAGCTTCCTCCATAGTCTGCTCTGCAGAACAGAAGATTACTGTACTACAGCCAGGCTCATAGGAAAATATTAATTTACATTTAAAATGTTTCCAATATGTCCACGGGGATCTCCATTCCATATGTTTGCAAGAGCTCTGGGGCCAGTGGTATGTTTGATTTTGAGTGCTTTAAAATGAAGGCTAAAGGTGACTTGCAAGAAAGCAGTACAAGTGATAGCATGGGGGAAGGATGCCCTCTTAGTAAGTATTGACCCCCCCCAAGGCTTTCCATCCCACAAACAACATTAGAGGCTGGTAGGTTGCAGCAGACCCTAGAGACCATCTCCTTTAACTGGTTCCACCTCCCTTGGCTTAAACTCTTCCCTCCCCTCCTCCCTTCCTCTCTCCCTTCTTCCCTTTCTTCCAAAATGGGCTAAGCTGACCACTTCTATTAGTTTCTTATGACCGCTATAACAAATGACCACAAACTTGGTGGCTTAACACAACACAAATTTATTATCATCTGACACTGCTGGAGGTCTGAACTCCAAAACAGACCTCACCAGGCTAAAACCAAGGTGGTGCTGTTCCTTCTAGAAGTTCCAGGGGAGAACCCATTTCTTTGTCTTCTCCAGATTCTAGAGGCCACCCATGTGCCTCAACCCATGGCCTCTTCTTCCATCTTCAAATCCAGCAGTGCACGGTCAGGTCTTCCTCATGCTGTCTCACTCCTGCCTCCCTCCTTCGCTTATTGGGACTCTTGTGATTCCATTAGGCCCACTCGGCTAATCCAGAATCATCGCCTGTCTCAAAATTCTTCGTTTAATCACATCTGCAAAGTTTTTTTTCCATGTAAGGTGCCATATTCACAGGTTCTGGGGGTTAGGTGATAGACCTCTTTTGGGGGGTCATCATTCTGCCTGTCACACTACCCCTCAAATGGTTTACTTTCTCCAAGTTATATGCTTGCATAGCACCTACACTCTTCATTCACAGTGCCCAGCAATGCTGGAGCTGAATGCTTAGTTGTGCAATTATTGATTTAAGGCCTGGCCCCCATAACTGGACAAAAAGCTCTCCGAAGGAAGTGATCAGAGATGTTTTGACTATCACTATCACTTTCTCAGAGCTTCCTAGCAGCCAAGGCAAGAGAGGAAGCATGTTGAGAAGAGAAAAGAAAACAATGGCTAACACTGGATGATCACTCATCTCTCTGCTAGCAATATCCTGATTGATTTTTTAAAAAAGATTTTATTTATTTATTTGAGAGAAAGCATGAGTGGGGGGAGGAGCAGAGGGAGAAGCAGATTCCCTGCTGAGCAGAGCTTCATCCCAGGACCCCGAGATCATGACCTGAGCCGAAGGCAGATGCTTAACTGACTGAGCCACCCAGACACCCCTATTCTGAGTGCTTTTAACTTATTCAACTCACACTTTATAAAGGAGGGGCTATCATCTACTACAAGCAAGTGGCGTAGTAGGGACTTGTAATCCATGCTCTTAACCACTGTGTCATATAAACACCCTCAAACAGTATTTCATGTGCAGTAAGAGAAGTCTGAAAGGCGGAAATGAAATGGAGAGATCAGTTTTACAGACATGTCAGGCAAGACTTTGCAGAGGATGTAATAAATGGAAGGCAGAGAGGGGTGTGCCAGGTTGGGGGGTGTGGAGGAGGCAGGAGGGTTATGGGAGAGAGTAGGACAGGACATTCCAGGCAGAGGAGAGATTGCATGAATTAAGTCCCAGGCAGGAATTTGGCTTGGTGTTTTCTAGAAATCGAAGGTAATACAGCTCTGCTAGGGCTTAGGTGGTGGCCGGCAAAGCACAGGTCGAGAAATGGGGCTGACTCAGGAGGCAGATGTGCCATTCTGAGGTTGCTGTCAGCTGTACCTGAGCTTCAGATATTATGAGGAGCATCAGAGGATTTTTGATACAGAGATTTTAACGAAATCAGTTTTCTCACTACGAGGAGCAAGGATTGATTCCAAGATTGGGATGCTACAGGGCAAATGGAGAGTGTGTGAATGGGAAGCCTATTGCCAGAATTTAGAGCTTTGTGGGTCTAGTCCCGGGCATTCTCAGCTATGCCTCTGGACCCTCCCAAAGACCTTACCACCATGCACGAAGGGAGGGGGTGGGGAAATAGCAAACCCTCTGCTGTTTGGAATGAATACATTTGAAATGGATACATGTGAAGTCCAATCACTGTTTTAGAACCAGTCAGAGGGAGTGGAGTTGAGCCAGAGAGAAATGCACTTAATTCTTAACTCACAACCCCTTCGTTCAAGAAGCTTGCTTGGCTCAACTCATTTAGAAATTATTTCTCCCTCCTGTGAACACTTCCCACTATTGTTTCTGCCACTCATAGTCATCCAATCAACAAATACTTACTGACTACCTACTGTGTGCCGGGCACTGTGCTAGGCGCTGCGTTAGATCCAGAAATGAAGAATCCTGTTGTGTTCTTTGCCCTTGTGGTGTTTATCGTGCTGGGAGAGTAAAACATCAAATAAATAAATACATCCATTGTAACATGATTTTAAGTGTGTCGAGCCCCATAAAGAACTTGAGAATGCCTGGAAAGGACATGAAAGGGAACCTGATTATGGCAGATTGCACCACTGGTCCCAGTTCTTTGCTTCTCCTTATAGTTTCAACCTTGTCATGTGACTTTGGAAGTTTCTCCCATAACACATCCTGTTAACTTTTGGCTTGGCCATGTGACTTGCTCTGGCCAGTGAGATGAAATGGAGATGACAGTGAGCCAATTCCAAGGGTAGGCATGACAGGTCTTGTGTGTTCCCATTTGCCTTCTTGTGCCCCTCCCTCACCTTGAAAATATGCCTCCTATGAGGAGAAGGCAGGTGGAGCAGAGCCTCCCCAGGGGAGCCACTCTAGCTAAGCAGAGTCTAGATTAACTGACCCCTGAGCCTTAAAAGTGAGTGAGAGACCCTCACATACTTCAAGCTTACCCAGGAACCTGTAGGAAATGAATCAGAGTCCACTGAGCTTCCTGCACATGGTTCCTTGAAGTCCCATCAAACCGTAGTGGCATCAGTGCAGCCGCTTCTCAAACCCCAATACTCCCGAGCATGGACAACCTTTGGGGCAGCCTCATTACAGGCCAAGTAAACGCATGTTTGGAAAGCTCCTTCCCCCCCCCCCCATGCATCAGTGAGGAATATGAGGAAAGTTACCAACAATTCTCAAGCAGTAAGTTTTCAGAAAACCCTTTCATGAACTAAATCTCCTGATTACTAAGTACACAGCATCACAGCACATGCTCGGAGTGACATGGGAGGTGTGATGATCATAATCTTCATGCTGGGAGACTTTCAGGAAATCTGTAATTGGGCAAAGGAGGGGAGACATGTGACATGACAAGGGTGGGTCACTTCCTGCTAGAGAAATATATGTGTGTTGGTCAATAAAGAGATGGATGTGCTATAAAAAAAAATGAGTTAGAGAGCCCAGCTGAGATCAGCAGAGCTGCCCAGTCAATTCCAACCGAGGTCAGCTGATCTCTAGCTAACCTGCACCCTTGTGAGTTCGATAAATGCTCATTGATGTGAGCTGCTAAGTTGTTGTGGTTATTAGTTATACATACAGCATTATTATTTATAGTTAATGATACACTGACAGTCTGAGCAGGCTGTGGCAAGATTCCCTTAAAAAATGGCATCTGGGGCATCTGGGTGGCACAGCGGTTAAGCGTCTGCCTTCGGCTCAGGGCGTGATCCCAGCGTTGTGGGATTGAGCCCCACATCAGGCTCCTCCGCNACTCCCCCTGCTTGTGTTCCCTCTCTCGCTGTCTCTTTCTCTGTCAAATAAATAAATAAAATCTTTTTAAAAATGGCATCTCAGTGAAAGCTAAAGGAAGCGGATGAAGGAGGAGGAGAGGCGCATTCTAGGCTGAGGGATGAGCAAAGGTCCCAAGGCGGGAAGGACACAAACATTTAAGAAACTAAAAGAAATCAGGATATCCTGGAGGGTAAGAAAGTGACCAGGCGGAGTGGAAGAGCATTGGGAAGGAAAGCGATACCTATCAACTTCCCTGCTCTGGCGCAGCACAAGCAAAATTAATGTGCTGTAGTATGGTGCATTTTTGTGAGGTTTCCAGGTATAATTCCCTGGGGGAAAGGGTCCATGGTTTATTTGCCTTCGCCTGCCAGAGCAATATCCCCACCACAGTAAAAGCCCAGCGAGGGGAGGAGCTCAGCTAATGGGAGAGGTGCTGAAAGAACAGCTCCCTGGCATCACCTCTTAACTTTGGACAATGGCTACACTTTTTCTTCCTTGGCGATTAGTTCATTTCTAATGCTTTTGAAATGCGAGGTCCTTCTCCCTTACCTATCACTCTCTATTTTCATACTGAGCTTTTTGTTTCCTAGTGGCATTTTTTACTACCTGATGTTATATTTACAGAATTATTGTTTTGGCATCTGTCTCTTCCACCAGAGGGCAAGGACTTTGTCTTGCTCATGACTGTATCGTCAGGGCCACGGACTGTGCCTGACACAGACATAGATGCACAAAAAAATGTTTGTTGGGAAAAAATGCATGCTCAGGTGCTGAAATAGTTAATGCTGAAGAACCTTTGAAAAAGTACAACCCAGAAGGTAGTGTATTCGTTATCTGTTGGTTCAGTAAGGAAGTGGGACAAAGCTTTCTTACGTAGAATGGGGAGCATCCATGGACAGCAGAAGGAGTGGTTAAGTCATCTATGATTCTTACTGGGACATGTGGGGCCTTGGCTAAGGCCCTGTAGTTAAGGGATTAGAGTATTCTATCAGTTATCTGTTGCCGCGTAACAAACCAAAACTATGTGGCTTAAAACAATCACATTGCATTTGCTCACAATTCTGTAGGACAGAAATGTGGGATAAGTTCAGCTGGTGGTTCTGCTGGTCTCCTCTGAATTAACTCACATGGCTGCTATCATCTGGCGAGTAGACTAGGGCTGGAAGAGCCAAATGCTGGTGGTGCTGGATTTTGACTGGGCCTTCTCTCCTCAGGACTTCTCATTTGCAGGGATGATGGCTGCTTCAGCGCAGCCGGTAGGATGACCAGCCAGACTGCTTTGCCTGGAACTGTCTCGGTTTTAGCAATGAAAGTCCCATATCACAGGAAACTCCCAGGAGAATCAGGATGATTGGTCATCCTAGCAGCGTGAAGGAAGCGAGTGGGAGTGACACGGTTTCTGAGGTCTAAGCTCAAAACTTCCACAGTGAGACTTCTGTTGCATTTTGTTAAGCATGTCCCAAGGCTAGGCCAGATTCAAGGGGTAGAGAAATAGATTCCATCTCTCAAACACATACTGCAAAGGGGAATGCATGCAGAGATGGGAGGATTTTTGCAATTTACTACAGGTATTGTGGAAAGTAAGACCAAAGACTCAGAAGTCAAGGCTTTTTTGTTTTTTGAAAAATCTGTGCAAAGGAAGGAAATATTAGGAGTGCCATCGCTAGCCAAATGTTGAGTGACAGCTGACTTCAGTGTCTTAATAATGAAAACTGTAGGCTTCCTTTTATATGCAAGCACAACCTAAGACCCCTTCCTTTGAAACAATGCCTGCAGTCAGCAGATTAGGAGGGATGGTGAATATTCAGGTGAAGGAGAGAAGACTTCTTGGTAATTATGAGAGAGGAGATCACATCTCCTCATCACATGTTAATACAAAAAACGCTATTTCCAGAATAGTATTGATAACCTGTTTGTCCAGTAAAATATTTGGGATAATAAAACTTCACATTTATAGGGGCGCCTGGGTGGCACAGCAGTTAAGCGTCTGCCTTCCACTCAGGGCGTGATCCCGGGGTTATGGGATCGAGCCCCACGTCAGGCTCCTCCACTATGAGCCTGCTTCTTCCNTAGAAGACTTCTTGGTAATTATGAGAGAGGAGATCACATCTCCTCATCACATGTTAATACCAAAAACGCTATTTCCAGAATAGTATTGATAATCTGTTTGTCCAGTAAAATATTTGGGATAATAAAACTTCACATTTATAGGGGCGCCTGGGTGGCACAGCGGTTAAGCGTCTGCCTTCCGCTCAGGGCGTGATCCCCGCGTTATGGGATCAAGCCCCACGTCCGGCTCCTCCGCTATGAGCCTGCTTCTTCCTCTCCCACTCCCCCTGCTTGTGTTCCCTCTCTCACTGGCTCTATCTCTGTCGAATAAATAAATAAAATCTTTAAAAAAAAAAACCACTTCACATTTATATAATGTTTACTGTGTGCCAGACACAGTTTCAGTGTAGGCGATTTACATCGATAAACACATTTACAGATTAACTCACATTTACAGATGAGGAAACTGAAGCCCAACGTCACCTACATAGTAGTTCATAAAGTCGGTATTTGAACCCAGGCAGTCTGGCTCTTCACCTGCCTCTCCAGGAGCTACCATTTACCTAAGACTTTAACTTCCTTTTTCTGACTACCCGTTTGGAATAATAACCTAAAATTCTATCTGCTACGGAATTTGCACTTGCCCATCAGGGTTAGAGAGAGAGGCGGCTGGAGAGTTTGCCCTGGAACAGAAGTGCAAGGCTTGGGTTTCCCACCCGGGCGGGAACCGAGGCGTCTCCTGCGCAGGCGCAGTCCGTACCGGCCCGGAGTAGCGGGCGAGCCCTGCTGTGGGAGGGTCCGACCCGCCTTCCGCTTTACGCCAATAGGAGGACGTGGCGGGTGGGGCGGGAGCGGGTGGAGCCCGGGCAGCTCTGAAAAATGTGGAACCTGGAAGGGTCCTCGGTGTCGCGCGTGGTGTGTGAAACCTCGCAGACATCGTGGGCCGAACCTCAGAGAGAATCGGCGCGGCACATGTACCCATTCTGTAGATGGGCAGACTGAGCCCTGTCCTGGGAGCGCTGGGAAGAACTTTGCTTCCTTTTTCTTTTCTCTGAGCCTGGGGTCCTCATCTGTAATGGGACGCTCCGCGCCTGTCTGGCCCTGCGCGTTCAGAGAATACCGGGCACTGTGCTAAGTGCCGCTTACTCACAAGATTGTCGTGGGGAAGTCAAATGAGATAACGAAGCCTAAAGTACTTGGCACGCTTTTAAGCATGTTACAGATGTGAGCTCTTAGGAACTCGCATTTGCGTTTGTAGTCGTTTTTATTAAGAGCTCAAGCTTTGCTGTTTCCTGGCCTCAGGTCACCCCACTCTCCCTGGCCAGATTTCTTGCAAATGGATCCAATTAGTCACTGGAAGAGTTGAGAATAGGATTGGCTCACTGCGGATAGATGACTATGATCTCGCCCTCGCTCTGCGGTATATCTTGACTGCTCCTTCACAGGGTTTTAAAGTGAATTGGTGATTTGTAACTGTTCTAAGTAGTTCTCTGGCAGGTTCGGAGTAGATTTCAATCTCCTAATTAGTTTGGGAGGTTGAAAATTGTTGATGTCGAAATGGAACACTTGGCTCCTGCTTTCCTTCCTTCGCCCTTTGGTTGATAAAAACCCAGTGATAGGAAAAACACCCTTGCCATTCTCATTCCTGCCTCCTTTCATTCACAAGCCTCGGGGCTCCATTTGTGGATATAGAATATAACATTTATTTTCTAGTAGTTTAAAACATGTTTGTACAACGACTAAGTTGGACAGGACCTTGTGCCAAACCATCAGGACATGAGAAAACGACTGATATGGTCCCTGCTCTCAAGAAGCTTCCAGTATTGAGGGGAAAGAACATGGTAGAGGATCTCGTACAAGGCGAGTTAAATTAGGACTAAATGGGGATTAGACAGACAACCTCTTTCATTGTATTAAAGCCATTGGTGCTTTTATTTTACTCGTGATTGGCATTGTGTCTTCAGGGAATGCTGTTTAGAGCCAAAGTTACATGCTTCCCCAGCCCCTTACTTGTCATAAAAAATAATTTAAGTGCTTTACCTGCTCCTGGTCCACCCTCCACCATCACAGGCATTCCCCTGCCTCAGGGAACATATTCTCAAAGGAGCTGTGTGAGGCACAGAAGAAGAGAATTTCTGAGCCTTAATTTTGCTTTTCTTGTTAGTGTTGTGGCTTTGGGCTTTGCTGCCCTGTCCCGCAAACACATATTCTTGACCCTCAAGCTCTCTTACTGTTATTGCAAGGCACAGGGACCTGTGTCCTATCCTATTGGTCCCTATCATTATTGATCTGCTTTTTCTTTAAACGGTAGCATTCACCGTCTGTTGCTCTTACCTTGATGTTTAATCATCAACCACTTTGCATTAACTCTCTGTTGCTCTTACCTTGATGTTTAATCATCGACCACTTTGCATTAACTCTCGTGTCCGTTGTGTGCTAATGAGCAGGGATTCAGGGACGCTGTAGAGTAGATGCAAAAGCCCAGGTTTGGGAGCTCAGCAGATCTGAGTTTGAATTCTGGTCCTGCTGCTTAGTGGCTGTGTTTCTAAAAGTTCGTGAACCTCAGTTTGTCCAGCCGTCACCTGTAAAGCTGTCTTCGGCAGGAGTGTTCTTCATGGGCATGTAGTGAGACTTAGATAAGGAAATACGATGGGAAGCACCTTTTTCCTCCCCTCCTCCCCTTTATGTTTCCTGTTCCGGGCCCTATCCCGCGTTTGTGTCTACAGGCTCTATTTAATACTAGTGGAATGAATGAAGGCCCGTCACCTACAGTTCAATTATGAGTGTGGATTGAGGCTTTCACCCGGAATCTAACATTTTAGAATACACGTATTGTGATTCTCAGCCCAACACCACTATTTGGTGTAATCTATGCTATTTCTTTAATATATATTAAGTTCAGAGCCCTGTCTCCTCAAAGAAATAGACGAGGCTTGGTTCCTGTACCTAAAAGGTTTCAGTCTGTCTGGAAAGCTAGAGATCTCCATCTCCTATCTGTGTTGCCTCTAGCCCAACAACTGAACCTGTTGAGATGCTCGGTGGTATGGCCCAGGTTATCATTTGGCTTTACGGTCTCCTTGGATGAGCTCGTCCACCTCCCTGGCTTTGAATACCCGGTAGATGCCAGAGACTNGTTGAGGTTTTCACCCGGAATCTAACGTTTTAGAATACACGTATTGTGATTCTCAGCCCAACACCACTATTTGGTGTAATCTATGCTATTTCTTTTTTTTTTTTCAAAGATTTTATTTATTTATTCGACAGAGATAGAGACAGCCAGCGAGAGAGGGAACACATGCAGGGGGAGAGGGAGAGGAAGAAGCAGGCTCATAGCAGAGGAGCCTGACGTGGGGCTCGATCCCATAACGCCGGGATCACGCCCTGAGCCAAAGGCAGATGCTTAACCGCTGTGCCACCCAGGCGCCCCCTATTTCTTTAATATATATTAAGTTCAGAGCGCTGTCTCTTCAAAGAAATAGACGAGGCTGGGTTCCTGTACCTAAAAGGTTTCAGTCTGTCTGGGAAGCTAGAGATCTCCATCTCCTATCTGTGTTGCCTCTAGCCCAACAACTGGACCTGTTGAGATGCTCGGTGGTATGGCCCAGGTTATCATTTGGCTTTACGGTCTCCTTGGATGAGCTCGTCCACCTCCCTGGCTTTGAATACCCGGTAGATGCCAGAGACTCCCAAGCTTACATCTGAAGTCCAGACTGTTCTTTTAAACTTCAACACGGAACTGCTTAACAAATGCACTTACTCTGCAACAACTTCAAATTAAACTTACCTGAAAAAAGCCTCCTTTTCCTCCAAACCTGTTCTGCCTCCAGTGTCCCCCATCTTCCTTGCAGCCCGCTGTACCTCACATCTCTCTGCCCACATCCAACAAATCACGAAGTCATACAGCTTCAGCCTTCAAAATGTAACCGGACCAGTGTCATTCTCTCCAGCTCCACTGATACCACCAACACTTAAGCCACCATCATCTGTCCCCTGTACCACCATAACAGCTGCCTCTCAACCGTCCCCTCTAATCTGTTTTCCATGTGCCAACAAGAGTGACCTCTTCAAGTACAGAGCTGGTCAGGCCACTTACCTGCTGACAATCCTCCAATGCCTTTGCTGGTAGGTCAAGGTTCTGAGTCTTTCCCAGCACCCTAACCGTCCATATACGTTGTCCCCACTGACTTCTCTGACTGCATCTCCTACCACTCCCCACCCAGTTGCCTCCTTCCAGCCATGCTGAGCTGTCCCTTGTGCACCAATGATCAATCGCTTTTTCAGGGACGCCTTCCCAGCCTCCACCTAGTCGGATAGGTTCCCTTATTACACATTCTTATGGAACCCTGACCTTTACCCTGGGGGTACTGTTTATCTTAATTGTAATTATATAGTACTCTTTGCATCAATATTTGATCATTGATTTGCCCACTAGTCAACAAGCATCTTAGGGAACAGACATCACGGCTCCTGAGCACCCAGCACGGTGCCTAGCGTGCATGGATGCCCATTAAATAATGGTTGAAAGAAAGAGCAGTAAGACATCAAGTATCAAAGAAAACCTCAAAACAATANTGTTTTCCATGTGCCAACAAGAGTGACCTCTTCAAGTACAGAGCTGGTCAGGCCACTTCCCTGCTGACAATCCTCCAATGCCTTTGCTGGTAGGTCAAGGTTCTGAGTCTTTCCCAGCACCCTAACCGTCCATATACGTTGTCCCCACTGACTTCTCTGACTGCATCTCCTACCACTCCCCACCCAGTTGCCTCCTTCCAGCCATGCTGAGCTGTCCCTTGTGCACCAATGATCAATCGCTTTTTCAGGGACGCCTTCCCAGCCTCCACCTAGTCGGATAGGTTCCCTTATTACACATTTTTATGGAACCCTGACCTTTACCCTGGGGGTACTGTTTATCTTAATTGTAATTATATAGTACTCTTTGCATCAATATTTGATCATTGATTTGCCCACTAGTCAACAAGCATCTTAGGGAACAGACATCACGGCTCCTGAGCACCCAGCACGGTGCCTAGCGTGCATGGATGCCCATTAAATAATGGTTGAAAGAAAGAGCAGTAAGACATCAAGTATCAAAGAAAACCTCAAAACAATAAATGTGATGAGAATTCAGAGGCAGAAGAGATCACTGGGACCTTGGGTGGCTGAGACTTGAATTATATCTGAGAGGAAAACAAGACGTTTCAAAGGTGGCTACGGGCTTTGAATATTCAGGGGACAAAGAATGTGCCAGTTTGACGGAAGGAGAGTTTCATATAAGGAAGCAATGCGAAGTACAGGTTGGGAAGGAAGTCAAGGCCATCTTGTGGATGTCCTTGCATGCTAGGCTAAGGAATTGAAACTTTGTTCTATAGACAGTAGGAAACCATTGATATTTTTTGAGCACGAGTGGTAACATTTGCAAATCAGTGGCAAACCAATGGGACTCTCAGTTGCCAGTGAAAGAAACCTATTCCAAATAGGCTTAAACAAAAGGGAATTTATTGGCTTACACCAACTGGAAAGTCCAGGGATAAACCTTACTTTAGGCATAGCCCAATCCAAAAGCTCAAATGGTATAACTGGTTTCTTCCTGAATCTCTGTGCTCAGCATCCTTTGAGTAGGCTCCTTTCTCCTGTAGGCTCCCCCTCACGGTGATGGAAGGGTTGCAGCTACTCCAGGATCTTTCCAGACTGAAGTCCAGGAGGAAGGGATCATCAACTTTCCCTGTGGCTCTAATAGCGATCCTGGAATTGAGTCTAGATGGCTAGGACAGCCTTGTTTGATGCAGGTGCCCCTCGCAGGACCAGTATTTGTTACCAGAGGAATGCAATGTGCCAGGCGGCTAAGGCCCACGTAGTTCAGATTCACAGCCCTGCTTCCCCAGTTCAGGGTGGAGTCCTTCCAGACCAAGCCACAGTGAAGGAGACCGGGAAGGAGCAACTTTCCAAAGAAAGAGAATTGTTGCAGTGTACTTGGAGACTGGGCCCCAAACCAGTGAATGCCCATAACAGGAAGGAGGGTCAGTCTGATGATATACAGAATTGGCAGAAGCAGGGAGCAGTGCCCTGCTGGGGTTGCTCATTCTGATTTCTGCAGTGGTCTGAGAGCGTGCAACTTCAGTTCTTTGCAACCGTCAGAGGGCCTCTTACCGCCCTCTGCCGAAGGTGCCCGTGGATCGGCTGTGCTGTCTCCACAGAGATACATCAGAAGGGGAGGAAGGACTTGCAATGGATACAAGGTGCCTAGGAACGGGCCTATCTCCTTGTCCACAGATGGGTCACATGCTGCCCTTGAAGCAGAAGGCTCATTTTATTTTAGAAGCTGTTGCGGCAGTACGTTTGGAGAGAGAGATTGCGAATTTGGCAGGATCGTTAACCTGTCTAGGCTCATGGGGATTTCATTCTTTCTGGGTGTGTTGTTATAAAAATTGGGTTAAGGGCGCCTGGGGGGCTCAGTCGGTGAAGCATCCGACTCTTGGTTTCGGCTCAGGTCATGATCTCAGGGTCGTGGGATTAAACCCCATGTGGGGCTCCCCGCTCAGCAGGGAGTCTGCTTGAGGTTCTCTCCCTCGGCCCCTCCCTCCCCCACCTGCTTGTGTACACCTGCGTGTGTGTGTTCTCTCTCTCTCTCTCTCAAATGAATAAATAAATCTTCTAAAAAATTGGGTAAAAAAAAACCTAGATTCTTTTTAAGTTTTCTCATCATTTTTATTTATTGCACAAATAACATCACAACAACAATAAAGGAGAAATAAAAGGTGGGGGGATAGCAGGCCACCGTAAATGTCTTCTTAAAAAGACACACTGCCCTTGGCAGATGGGTAAATCGTGTCTTCAATTTGTCTCCTATCCTATCAATGCGCATTTGTCAAAAAAGCCGCCTCGTTTTGTGATAGCACCAAGAGGCACATTAGTGCAAAGTGCAACATAGCTCTGGTGAAGTTTTTGACAAGGATGGGCTAGACCAGAAAAGCTATTGCCCATACTCGCCCAAATTGAGGAGGAGGAGCTTGAAGAGAGCGGAAAGGAATCTGTATAATGTGTTTTTACTTTCTGCCTGTAGGCATTTCTTCCGCTGCACAGTCTCCTATGGGAAAGTAATGCAAATCTTTCTAAACCATTTTCTACCTTCTGATGTTATCTCTTGAGAGCTGGCTAGGTCCCTGAGCTCTCAACTTTCTGAAAACTCCATAGAACCATGAGAGCATTAAATACGTATTTGTGAATGAGGGTGATGGATTGTTTGGTGGTGACCTTGGCTGAGAGGGGGATGGGCTGGTGTGGGAAGCTCTCGTGGAAAGATTGCCATCTGACGGATTGACCTACTTTGATACAGGCTTTTTCCCTCCGGCACTCTTAAGTCTTTTTAACAATTCATGGCCCATCTATTAATTTAATGCGATTGAGACAAACATTCTCAGGGCATAGCTTTTTCAAACGTGTGGGGAAGACTAGTATTTGCAAAGCCTCTGGACATCAGGAACATCTGACAGGTATGTAGGTGGTAAATTGAATAAATAGGATCTATCATGTTCTGGAAAGTGGTTTCTGTAAATAGGAAATTAACGTTGCCCGCAATGAGTCAGATCTGAAATAACGGTGCTTAAAACCGTTGACTCCCACTCAGGTATTTTAAGGACTAAGTCAGCCATCCTTAACCCTTTTCAAAATGCAAGGTACTAGACTATGACAGGCGGTGACCCTGAAGCATTATCTGTCCCCTTTGGGTTCATTTGCATAATACACATACAAGCCAGTACAATCAACATTTATCAGCTCAGGCCCTTCAGAATTAATGGAGCCATTTCCTGAATGTCTCTCTCACACGCAGCCTGCAGTCAGCCGATTCTCCTTCCTTCCCTGTTCCTGCGAAGGTGCTCTTGTCCTCCCTCCCTGGCTGGGCAGAGAGAACCTCTAGCTTGCTGCCCCATCTTCCTGGCCTCCCACACCTATTTCAACGTCCCATCCACATTCATTGGGTGCAGCCTCCAATGAACTCCATTCTTTTTTCCTTTCGGAGCTTCATTTTCATGAAAATTGAACATGATGATGATGTCATGCGTTATACATTGCAAGCATCTGACTCGTGGGACCCGTGGTCCGAACCCGGCTTTTCCTTTGAAGCAGCCCTGTTCTCTGCTACAGCCGGTGCTTTGTTAAGTGCAGACAACAGTGAATTGCCAACTCCCCTCTCCCTCTTAATCACGCCGTGTTTACACCTGTCCCGGCTCTTTGGGGAGCAGAGCTCGACTGCAGTCCCCGCCCTGGCCCCCGCGCCCCCAGCACTGTGCAGTCTATTTCCCCGCGTCGGTCCCTGCTCTGCGTTGGATGTGGGTGATTCTTCCCCACAGTGCTCTCTTCGTCAGCCCCGAGCATTTCAAGTGCAAACGTGGTTGGCAGGATCAGACGTGTGCTGTGCGCTTGCCCCTGCCCATCCTCATTAGCTGTCTTTCTTCAAGGCAGAGCACCAGGGAAGCACAAGTTCCAGGCCTGCTACTGATGCTGAAAGCCGATGTTTGGATGTTCGGATGCTGGCAGACTTCTCCCTAAGCAGCAGCTGCTTCCTCCTGTTTTCCTCCCGTGCATCTCTTGAACCCAGATTGAGAGAATAACATCCCTTTGATGTCTGGGCCCGGGATGTTTTAAATGGGTTGAGGTATAGCCGGTTGTCAAATGTCTGTCATGCAGAAGTCCTGTCCTCTCTACGACATCTTTTAATCCCCCTACCAACTCCGGGGGTGGGCATGGAGTCCGAAAGACCTGGGTTTGAACACTGGCACTGCCATGCACCAGCTGTGTGACCTCAAGTACCTCAAGTGACCTGTCTGAGCTCCATTTCCTCATCTATATCATGAACATAATCATCCCCCTCCATAGGCTTGCTGTGAGATTTAAGCACGGTGGTTGATGTAAAGCCCTTCACACAATGCCCTGGCATATAATAAATGCTTGGCGAGTGGTAGCTATTACCATGGAGAGCTTGAACTTGGCCGGGTTGCTTGGCTTATCTAAGGTTATGCACCTAGCAAGTGATAGACCTGAGCTATGAATTCAAATCTGTGTAATCTCTCTCCTTTTCTCCCTCCCCTCCTTCATTAGAAAGGCTGCCGTGTCCGTGCCAGAGCACTGCGAGAAAGCAACTGGGGCTCCTGGATACTTTGGCAGTGAGCTGTGCAATTAAACAGCAAGGCTAATAATGATAAAAAAAAATTACAATACGATAGCTAGTATCTATTGAGAACCCACCATACGGGGGGCGTGTGCTAGGCAATTGGCAACATCCTCTAATCCCTTCAACAGCATTCTCCAAAATTCAGTCATCTGTGTTCTGTCTTCGTGATTTTTACCATTTTCTGTATACCACCCATACCGCTGTCTTACTTAACTGTCCTTAAAATGGATTCACATTATCATGTAAATAAGTGAATTTTTTTTTAAGTTGTTGACACCACTGTAAATAGAGACCCAGCATCATTTACCATAAAGAGAAGGTGACCAGGAACATAAAAACAATAAAAACAAAGCAGCATTGTCGAGGTCCACCCAGACGGTGCTCTGGACCCGAAGCCTGTTCTCTGTTCAAAGGGGAAATTAGCAGGTGTTAGGGAAGCAGTAAAGACAGATTGGAGCCAAACAGGTGATTCTTCTCTCCCCAGCTGGAACAACTGACCCTCCGCCACCCACCGTGGTGGGCTCTTGCAGATGCATCCGCCTTCCCACAACCCCGGCTTCCTTATCTGTCATAGGAGCACATTAGTATTCTCGATCTCATCAGCCGTGGCAAGCGAGGTAGCTGATACATTTAGAAGAGAGCCCAGCACACAGCAACAGCAGGAAATGTTGGGTATCACTAGTAGCAGGTGCCGTCAAAAGCTCCTTCATGTTCCCCAATTCCTTGGTCTTCTTGAAATCATACTCTTCTGGTTTACCTGCTTCTCTCACCATTTGCCCCGGGTTTGCTTTGCTGGCTTCTCTTCCTCCTCCTGCCCTCTAAATTCGGGTGTTCTTCCGGTTCTGTCCCTTTCCCTGCTCCCTCGTTCCTCCTTTCCCCTCCTTCTCTCTCTCCAGTCTCTCCCACTGTGCTGGAAGTGGCCTGTAAGCCCGCTGGTGCTGGGAATAGCCCTCCAAGTCGGCCGTGTGTATTTTTTTTAAATGCTGAAGTTTTCAGGGAGGATGGGCGGACCCGTTATTTGCACGAATAAACCAGAGCATCTCCCATTTCGGCTGCAAAAGCCAGTCTGTCAAAGCTTGTGAATTGTGTTAGTGATTTTGTTTTCAACTTATTACCTTGAGTAAGGGCACCCGCCCATCTAGTAATAGGTGTTATTGTCAAGGCTGATAATGCACAGAAGGCAAGAGGAGGCAGAGAGAAAGGTGACTACCATTTGACGTTCTATGACAAGAGATAGGATAAAGAGATTCTGCAAAAGTCCTAGAATAATGAGGACAATGAGCCATTATTCTCAGGGCTTCATTTTTAGACTGTTGCTGTAAGCGCCCTAAATCTCAACTGTTTACATATGAATTACAAGACTTCCAGGAAAGCCTAAAGCCCATGAAAATTATATGCAAGAAATTGTACTGATGACCTTGTGTTTCGGGTTCAATTGATCTCAGCTAAATCGATGAAAATATATTTTCTGATGTCAGAGGTTAAACAATGTGTTCCTAGGAGGAGAAGAGGAAGAGCGGGACTGAGCAGAAAAAGGCGAGGAGACGGGAACTCACATCTGCATGCTCAGTGTTTGACAAATGTCTTCTAAGTTAATAGCCAGAAAACCTTTGTAAGGAGAGAGTCCGTCACTCCCATTTTACAGGTAAGGAAACAGGGACTCAAACAGAGAAAGACCCTCCCTAAGGCCACACACAGGGTGGTCTGCACACCCCACCCGCCTGCAGGGCTGACCTGCGCAGGAGCAGGGCACTGTGATGTCATCGCAACTTCAGGATGGTCTTTGATCAGCTTTACTTCTGTCATCACCCTTGTGACATGGAGGGTCAGTGCTGCAGGGGCATGACCAAACAAGACATTCCTACGTATGGACCTTGATTTGTTGACCACACAAACCAAGGACAGTTTTGTGACGGATGCATACCTCTCTCCCCCCGCCCCACCCACCCTCCCCTGAGTTCACACAACACTTCTGGAAGGCTGCAATTCTGTGCCTTCTCACACTGTCTATGGTTCCATCCAGTGTAGCCAAATGGATTGAACCTCCTTTCCATCTGCTTTCAGAGCTTAGAAAATTCCGGATGCAGGGTGGGGTTATAATATCAGCCAGTAAGATCCTCTGTCACACTGCGTGCTACAACTGCAGGAGGTGACCCATGGTGGCCCCCTGTGACTGTCTCAAGTGACCTTATGGAGAAACCCGAAACAAGAAGGACCAGGAAAAGAGTGAAGTGGGGGCATATGCCGGCAATGTTTTTGAACGATCAGATAGGATCAAAACATGATGTGCTGAGATCATGAAGGACTTTGTACGTGCCTCTGTGGAAATCAGTAAGCCTTCATTTTTACAGCCAAACACATTATACCTTGAGACGCGCAATCAAGGGACTGCTCGCCTGTGTGTGTGCCCCTCACCCTCCTTGCATGTAACCCCCTGCCAGCTAACTGACAAGTTTTGGAGCAGTTCCTTCAGAGCAATCTGAAATACCATCTCTCCAGTAAGACAACGAAGAAAACATTTACTAACCTAATTTCAGGTTGGCTTTTTTTTTTCCAGCTGACACGTGCGTGGAAAATTCTTGCTTATAGGAGGAGCCTTACCAAATCACTTCATTGATGCCCTTTTATGACTGCTGCAAACACAGGAAGAGAAAGCGAAATTATTTTGAAGGAGCGAGTTTAGGAAGTAAATAAAGATGTTTTCTTTCTTCTGTGCTTGATTTTTTTTTTTAATCTTAGCAGTTGAAATTTGGTGCTTGTGGTTTTGAAGACTACAATTCCCAAGCCTTTATGTTGGACTTCCACGGGGCGCTGAGCTGGCTGCCATCCCACAGTCTGTTCAGCTGAGCATGACCGGAGCACTTCATATTGTGGCTGAAAGGAACATATTAGCTGGTGAGCCCCGGCCCCAGCTCACAGCAACAGCCCCAAGGGAAGTACTTCTTTTTTTTTTTTTTAAAGATTTTATTTATTTATTTGACAGAGATAGAGACAGCCAGAGAGAGAAGGAACACAAGCAGGGGGAGTGGGAGAGGAAGAAGCAGGCTCCCAGCAGAGGAGCCCGAAGTGGGGCTCGATCCCAGGACCCTGGGATCATGCCCTGAGATGAAAGCAGACGCTTTACGACTGAGCCACCCAGGCGCCCCTAGGGCCCAATCATCTTAATACACTAAAAAAATGGTCTAAAGTAAGTGGGAAAAAAACATTTACAAGGTATTTATATAGAGGAGGTTAGCCAGTTGTATTCCCATCTTCGATGAGTAAAAAAGACAAGACTAATTTGTTGTCCTCGAAGTTGTATCCCGGCTGGCAGCATGAGCATCACCAGGGATCTTGTTCATAATGCAAAATCCCACCCAGAACTACTGAATCAGAAACCTGAGTATGGGAGCCAGCTTCTTTTTAACAAGTCTCACAGATAATTCTGATGCTCATGCTTTGAGAACCACTTGTTTGGTTCATTAATTCCTTACCCTAGCAGAACCTTAGGATCACTTGAGGATTTTACATAAATAAGATGCTTGGGCTTGTCTCTAGAGATTCTGATTCAGTTATCTGAGGTCCAACATAAACAAGGACTGTAAAAAAAAAAAAAAAAGTAAGTAACAGGTAGCACTAAGGTATAGCCATGGTTGAGAACCAATGGCTTAATTGAAAGAGCTAACCAAGAAGAAATGCTGTGAAAAGAGCTAGATTGGTTCTAGCCAAAGAAATAAATAGTAAACTTACTTAGATATGCCTAAAAACATTTCTGGGGACTTCATTAATTCTAGGATTATAAAACAATGACCTTGGTGCTATAAAGTGTTTATGTTTAATTCCTGGAGCATTTAAGGACACAAAGATGACCACAGATTAAATAAACCAGACCCAAGAGATTAAGTATCTCCATGGTTCATATTGTTTTGCTGTTGTTGAAGTAATTTACCTCTTACATTTCTACTTTTAAAGCCTTTAAAGAATAAAATATTTATGTCTTTATCACTCATGAACACAATGTTGACCCTCAACTAATAATTTACAGTTGCTGTTATGATGACATTTTGTCTCTGTTCTCACAAAACATTCTTATTTGTCCCTCCCAAAATAAGCAGCCAATACCTGTATTCTTATCTCTAACTGCTCCAATGTCTGATTTTTCACCTGAGATGAATGAATGTCTAGAAAATCAGCAATGAGAAGTAAATTATCCTAAATAAATTACAGATAGTTTAGAATTACTAGTTGTTATCCTCTGATACATAACCTGTAGAGAGTTCATGTCTTTCACAAGAAAACCATGAACCTAGGAGTAACTACTTTCTTGCATCAAATTGGCATTACAGGTCTATAGCAGCACTATTCACAACAGCCGAAGGGTGAAAACAATCCAAATGTCCATGAACGGATGAATATATAAACAAACAGTGGTACCTCCTTACAGTATGATATTATTCAGCCACAAAAAGGAATGAAGTACCAACACATGCTACAACATGGATGAACGTCCAAAACATCATGCTGACTGAAAGATGCCAGATACAAAAGGTCATATATTGTGATTCCATTTATATGAAATATCTAGAATAGGTAAATCCATAGTAGAGCAACTAAG